>NW_025200961.1:0-1033 GCF_004010195.1 Chiloscyllium plagiosum | reverse complement strand
ATGTTCTTGAAACTCTTTGCTGCTTGTAATTCTGGGGGCAATGTACAATGTATTTCGTGCTGACCAACTCCTAGCTGCTTCAGGAGCTGAGCGTGCACATGGTTTTTGGCTCGTTGGTCTCGGGGTATGATGCTAGCTTTGGGTTTTCCAGCTTATACAGACGTGTGGGAGGTACCGGGTTCCAATCCCAGGCAAACCCCCATTTCTTAAATTGACCTGAGCAAAAATGCCGGGTCGGTTTTCTCAAAAAGCCGCTTCGTTAAATCAGATGGTACTGCCTGAATTAGGTATGGGACAGAGGTACCAGTGCAGAGAACACGGCACAGGGAAATACTTGCTCAAAGTGAAAACAAGTATTGCAGATTTTTCGCCCGCGCAATCCGAGTCTGAATGAAACCTCCACCTGTATTACGCTCAATTCTGAGTGTGATACTTCCGGAAGCGGGGAAGTGAAGTGATTGGAGACAGCGCCGAACTGGTTGAAATGAATGGTACCGTGCACGTGAAATGTCAGTCATGAAGGTAGATTGGAAAATTGGGGCAGTTGTCTTTGGTGAACAGAAGGCTGAAAGCTGGCCTGATTGAAGTTTTCCACTTCATGAGGGTTTTAGACAGAGGAAATAACGCAGGGAAAATGCTCCCAGGCCTGAAAGGATCGAGAATGATTTGGCAGAGATTGAAAGTCATCAGGAAAATAAGCAAAAGTGACATTAGGAAGACCGTTTTCACACAGGGAGTGGGGTCAGTAAGGTCCTGTATGACAGTGATCAAGAGGTAGATTCAATGGACACAAAAGGGAATTCGGTGGGCATGTTCAATGTAGCAATACGCAGATTTACAGAGAGAAGGCGTCAGAATGAGACACGTCTTTACATATTGTGTTGAGCCAGCAGAGCTAAGGTGGGCTGCGCAGCCTCAGTCTGCGTTGTCACACATTTTGTGATTCTGAGTGAAATCGGAGTTGGACCAACAGAACGTAGGAAATTTGACAACGGGTACAGTCTGCCCAACTGTGTACTCCATCACAGCAATG
>NW_025200960.1:0-6902 GCF_004010195.1 Chiloscyllium plagiosum | reverse complement strand
CGAGTTCGAGAGGAATCATGGAACTCTTTTGATATGACTTTGCATCTGTGGTTATGCACGAGCACAATTGGAAATACAAGAAAATGAGGCGGCCGTGCCGGCTGGTAGTGTGGCCGAGCGGTCTAAGGCGCTGGATCCAGATTCCAGTCTCGAAAGGTGCGTGTGTTCGAATCCCACCACTGCCATTTCTGCTGATCAACTCCAACGCTGCAGCTTGTTAACATGCTGTTTTGGGCCCACTGTATATTGATGTTGAAAACAAAAGTAAAATGGGTTTGCTTCCCAGGGAATTAACTGTGGTGTGGGATACTGTCAACTATTTCAAAATGTCTCTGCTGTCATGATCGTGTTCGCCTCCCGCGCGGAAAATCGCAAACAGTTCTGCCGTCCCCGGCCAGTTGTGCTTTTACTGGAACCGAATGGAGACTGTTATTTCATCGCTGTTGTGAAACGAAGTCCTACGGTGACTCTACTCGATGTTATTTGGGTTTCCAGCTAATGGGAAAATCGTTCCAATGAATATCGATGTCATACCTTATTGAATTTCTCCCATTTCCTTCATTTCTGTCCTGGAAACATCGGAAGGGAAAGGGAATCTAATCGAGACTGTGATTGGTGAAATTCACTTTTTACGGCCAATTCTTATTATGTTCTTTCTTTCTCTCTTTTCAGCATTGTCTGGAAAGTGGTGCTGCACTAAGGCTGCAGTATGTTTGAAAGAGTAGTTTGGAAATGCCCTGTTGTTAGTTGTGAGAGTACTTTATGACTCATGCCCTCGGACTGTATCACATTTAGCATTCATGCATCTCTGTGTCTGAAAATGAATGAGGTATGCCAGTTTTGTTTGTGTTCCGTGTTAAATGCTTTCTGCTTTGCGATTCGCTCAATACATTTCGATTTAACAGGGTTTCTGAGGTAACTTCCAGCAGCAAAAATCCTCAGCTGAGGATCTGGGAAAATTTCACAGAGTATGGTCAGTCGGAGCTAAAGTAAGGAAGTCGTTCGTTTCTGCAGTGTTTCACAATACTACCTTTCCCGTGAGCAGTCGAACAGACTAAATGGTTGTGCCACAGACTGCGATGGCCAACTCCGCTAAAAAGTAATCCTTTAAAGCCGGTTGAAGCAACACGACGTTATTGGGGTACACCGTGGAAAAAGATACTTCGTTGGACCTCGTCCATTCTCACCCCATAGCCAAAATTAAACAAGTCCCGTTCCCCAGCATTCGGCCCCAATCCCTCTAAACGCATCCTATCCAGAAACTCACTCGATTACCTTTGCAATTTTCTGAGTGTAATAGCCTGCTCCACTTCCTCTGGTAGATCATTCCAAACATAACCTTCTTTGTGGGAAATGTGCCTCAGGTCCTTTGTCACTTTCAGCCCACTCACCTTAAAGCTATGCTGTCGAGTTTTCAACTCACACCAACTTGGGTAAAACACGTAAATACTCAGTTTACCACCCTTCCATAAGATCATGTCGCAGCTGTTACGCTGCAGGGAAAATTTATTCCACCAGCCTATTCCATCTCGCCCCACGGTACAAACATCGACGACATCTTTGTCTATATCCTGTCATCAATTTAAAGTGTCTTTTTTACGTTTTCAAGATGTCGATTACGCTGGACAATAACGAGCTATCGGAAACAGAAAGGTGAAACATAGAACGGATTCAACTTTCAGTGCTGGACGCCACAGGGCCGCAGAACAGGCGGCTGTGGCTCGTTTCTGTAGTGTAGTGGTCATCACATTCGCCTAACACGCGAAAGGTCCCCAGTTCGAAACTGGGCAGAAACTGTGATCCTTCCACGAAAAGCAGTATCGCATTTGCCTTCCTTGCGCAGGCAGCTCGGTTCAAAGACAGGAAAGAAGCAGATGCTTTGGTGTCACAGCGCACCACGAATTCCTGAACTTGTCTGTCTGTCAAATGTACCCCAAGGTCGTCTCAGAAAGACCTCATTTGGAAGCTGTCAATCGTTATTCGACGTGCGAGAATTGCCACCAGATATCCTGAATCATGTTTCGGAGCAGTTCTCACGTTAGTGGATCATTCAATCAGCAACAGCAATGAAAGAAATTACACTCTCAGAGGAACCTCTGGACCTGTGCTTTCATAGCGTGGCTTGTATTAAGGTGCGTCCCGAGATCGAAGCCACGTCGCAACTGAAACGGAGGAATCGACAGCGAGGCTACAGAATGGCATCGCATTCATTTGGTTTTCTTTAAATCACTGACGAGCAGGAAAATGTAAACGGGGAGGGCGAGTGGAGAAGTGAGGCAGTTGCAGCTCTATTGAAATTCCTTCTTTGTGATTCACTCAGCAGCCAGAGACGTGATGGTGACTCAGGCGTGAGAGCTCTTCACATCGAGAACAAAAAGCACTCAAGTGCAGTTCGCACCTCTTTGACATCTTCATGTGTGGGGGTTAGGTAATCACCTTTTGACTTTTGTTAATATACTCGGAAACTGCCTTTTAGATTGAGGTGAACAGAAACTGCATTTCTAATAAGCACCATGGAATTTAGTAAACTTTCTGATTCACTTTCCATTGATTCCCACACTGGTTTCTATCTAAGCTGGCAGCCGGCAGGCTCATGTCCAGGTGGAGACATCTCTGCAGCAAGTTGCACGGTTAAGGTAAAAGGCAAGGCAAGTGACAACTCGACATGGCACCGAGGTTTGAGCATCATCACAATGTGATCTGTCCTTCTGGGATTGTACTGCTACCTCCACTTTTCCATTCGATAACATTCCTTGGGACGTTTCATCTGCATAACAGACGTCGTAACCATAAGTATGCTGCACGGTCTGATGTGCAATACGGCCTGCTCAACTTTGCGCATTTTCCTTGTAGTCCGGTGTGTTTCATGTTCCGTTCAAACGTGAAAGTTGTCCTGTTTCGAGCAATGTGCGAAATCATTTACCAAAGCAAGAATCGAAATTGCAGTAATGTCACGCAGCTCTTGGTTTCTTTGTTGAATCAGAATCGAATTTCTATTCTCTCATACAGACATTACATTTGTGGCTCAAACGAGTCTCAGAAGATAGGATCAGATTCCCATTGTTTTTTATGTGAATGAAGGGTTATCATTATCTGCTGCAAATTTGGTATTGTAGCTGGGCACATCCCAGCAGCAGTGCGAGCAGAGCAGGGATCGTGGAACTCTTTCCCTGTGACTTTGATTCTGTTGTTTTGCAGGCACGCCATTGAAAGTGTAAGAAAGTGTGCGACTGTGGTGGTTGGTCTTCTGGCCGCGTGGTCGAAGGCGCTGTGTTATACATAAATCTCTAATGAGGGTTGTGTTCGAATCCCACCCTTTGTGTGTGTTGCCGGTTTTACTGCAGAGTGTTAATGTTCAGTGTTTAAATTCCAACACGACCAGTTTACTTTGCTTATTGGAAATGTATCTCTGATTTGGGGGAATGCACTCTCTTCAATGTGCCAGTGTCCATGCTGTAGTGATCACATTCGCCTCCCACACGAAAAGCCCGGACCTCAAGCGGTTCCACTGCTGCATCATGTTCCGGCCAAGTTGTGTTGTTCACTGTCTCCACTGAAACCGAACGGAGATTGGGATTTCATCGCTGGTTTGAAACCTAACCCTGCAGTGACTTTACTTCTCATTATTTGGTGTTCTAGTGAATGGAAAAATCATTCCAGTTAATTGCAATGTTATATGGTCTTAAATTTCTCTCATTTACTTCACATCTGTCCTGGAGACGTGGGCAGCAGGCACTGCCACATTGTTGATCGGATGAGCAAACTAATCTTATCGAGACTGTGTTTGGAAATTTTCACTTTTCATGGCTCATTCATGTTCGGTTCTTTGTTTTCCCTCATTTCAGAGTTTTTCGGGAGGTGGCGGTACACTAAATTTCCAATATATGTTGGAAGCACAGTTTGAAATTATTCTGCTGAAGGATCTGGGAGCCGTTTATGGCTGATTGCCCTTGGACTGTCCCGAGAACAGCATTCATGCTTCGAAATCTCTGGAAATGCATTTTAAACAAACTCCCATTTAGCTGCTTTTGTCCCCTATCCCACTAAACCCTTCCTATCCAGAAACTCATCCGGTTGCTTTTGAAATCTTCTGAGTGTACTAGTCTCCTCCACTTCCTCTGGTAGCTGATTCCATACACGCACAACCTTCTGCGTAGGAAAGGTGCCTCATGTCCCTTTTATATTTTACCCGTCCCACCTCAAAACTATGCTCTCCAGTTTTCAACTCGCCCCATATTGCGGAAAACAAAAACTTAAATATTCTGTTGACAAACCTTCCTTAAGGTCATGCTCGACGATGAAGGGAAAGTTGTCCCAGCATGTTCAGACTCGTCCTGCATTCCAAAATGTGCACCCTTGACAGCATCCTTGCCTATATTTTGTGAGCAATTTCACGTGAATTTCTTAATTTTTTAATGATGCCAATTACGCTGGAGAATGACCAGCTCCTGGAAACAGAAAGGTGAGACGTTGAACGGCTATACATTTTAGTGCTGGCCGACGCTGGACACCAGCTGCTCGCGGAGATGCTTCCTGTAGTGCAGTGGCTGTTGGAGTCACCTCACTTCAAAACTCCCCACTTCAAAATCCGGCACGAACAGCCTCATTCCCGGTTGCAGCCTTTCAGACTGACGTGAGCAGAGCTTTCTAACTTGCTGTTCACATCAGCAAACCCGGCTTTGAATTTACTCGCTCGTATATGCTCGAGTGGTGAAAAGGAATGCAATCCCGTTTCATTACTGTGTGAATCATTGTTCCGGTTTTCTCCAGCCTGGTTCTGAATATGCACAGATGTGTACAGCACTGATTCTGTTTCAGAGTGGAGTGACTGTGCTCTGATCCTTCCACTGAAAGCAATACCACATTTGCTTTTCTTGGGCAGGAGGTCCGGTTCAAAGCCAAGGAGCAAAGGTTCCCAGCAAAAATCCTCAACTGAGGACCTGGGCATGTTTCATGGGGAATGGTCAGTGGGGGTAACATTATGGAAGTCCTCGGTTCTGCAGTGTTTCTAAACCCTAAATTCAAGTGCGATTGGATTTTAGTATTCTGAGGCATAATTTAAATAGATTGGTAAAATAGGAATTGTTTACAAATATCAACCAACTCAGGTTTATTCCACTGCCAAACGTTACGTCTTTCCAATTTTCCAGTACACGCTGAGACTGCTAGCTGGTCATCACAGGTATTTGTCAGCTCTCAGTTCTGAACAGCATTCACTCTCATTTAAAGGTGGAGGGCACGCCTTCAATTTCATAACTTATCACAAAATCCTGCAGCTTCTAATCTTGGGGACAGGGGTTGGATTGCAGCCGTTACCACATTAAATGTAAAGATTTTCGCACAGGAAGCGCCGTTCATGAGGAGGGAGTTTCTGCAAGCTGTGTCCCAGGGCTATGCAGGGAGCTGCAGTGGTCACTTTCTGTTGACAGAGGGGGTCGAGAGAGAAAATTGTGTTTATCCCTATCTTACAGAATCATGAATGGTTTGGGCTGCAATTCAATCTTGCCGTGGATTTTCCGGTTTAAATATAGGTAGGGTGATATTCCCATAGTCTGATCTGGAACAACCAAAGCTCCATTCCTGGATAGTCTCAAACTACCAACCTTTACCTTGCAGCCCACTGCTGAACATTTGAGCCACACAGCCTGTCACCAACCAGGCATGCCGATTTCCTTAAAGCAGGAATGTTAGCGGGGATCTGAAGGGCGGTGGAACAACTGGAGCTCTCACTGTTTTCAGAGTCTGCCACCAATTTTCCTGCCTTCATCACCAAGAGTGTCAGAGAGCTTGAGGGGTCTGCAAACACCCAGAGGAAAAGGAACCATCACAAATTCGAAGATACCAGGCCCTTCAATGTGACTGCCTGAGCTACATCACTATGACTCTGGTTTTGGGATAATTCACGCCCACAGCTTGACAGAATTGGAAATTAAATACAGAACTTCAGGCTGTTCAGTCCAAATACACACCTTTAAGATACAGTGGTTATTGAATCCCGTCCATATAACCACTTCATCAAATCCTCCCTGTCAATCTATCCAAAATCTTAATTTTTGTATCTCATCGTCCATTTCGCCAGTTAATGTGAACATCTTGTTTTCATCTTCCTGATCTACATCAACTATAAGCCAATAAGCTCTGTCGCATCTCGCTTCAACTGCAATTGCTCCATCGCATCATGAATCACTCCTGAAACTTTCTGGTAAATGAATGAGCCTATCCCCTCTCAGGACCCTGCCATCCTGCACAATCTCTGTCTGCTGATCACCCTCGGCCAGGGAGAGGGATAATGCGAGTTTCTCAAATAAAAGAGAGGTTGCAGGAGGATCCCAATAGGACTGGCACATTTTGGGAGAGAGAAATAATGCTCATGTTTAGAGACAATTTCTTACTTTACTTTGATTATTCTTTTCTCTCTGCCCTAATAGTGATGGATTTTGAAGCTTCTTTCTCTGAGGATTGTAAGGAAGGATATACAGACAAAAACATCAACAAAGGGAATTATTTGTCTGTCTGATTTCACACCTGGACTGACACTGCCTTTATTAAACTTCTTTGAATATTTGAAGAAGATTCACAGACAGGAAACTCAAAAGAAATATTTAATCAAAATCTGACATGATCAATCGATTCATCAGAAACTGAAAACAACTGGCGTTTGAGAGTTGCATCCTCAGTCATTACAATCACTGCATATAATTTCTCCATCATATCCTCCCTGATGAGCTGTACCAAAGTCTTAGGTGATTGTTGATGTGTCCCATACCTGGGGGGAGGTGTCTTCCAGGTAGAGGGAGCTGGGAGCTGACAGGATGAACTGGGTTGGGGAGGAGATGGGGTTTGAATTAGAGTCTCTGGGAGTTTTTGAACCAGCTCAGTCAGCCATTACCCTCACGCCATGC
>NW_025200959.1:5187-6902 GCF_004010195.1 Chiloscyllium plagiosum | reverse complement strand
CCGGTCCGTACACCTCCCTCCCAGATATCACACTAAACGGTCCGTACAGCTCCATCCCCGATATCACACTGATCGGTCCGTACAGCTCCCCAATATCACATTGACCCGGTCTGTACAGCTCGCTACCTGATATTACACTGACCGGTCCGTACAGCTCCTTCCCCGATATCACACAGACCGGTCCATACAGCTGCCCCATATCACACAGACCGGTCCGCACTGCTCCCTCCCCGATATCACACTGACCGGTCCGTACAGCACCCTCCCCGATATCACACTGACCATCCGTACAGCTTCCTCCCCGATATCACGCTGACTGGTCCGTACAGCTCCCTACCAGATATCACACTGAACGGTCCGTACGGCTCCCTCCCAGATATCACACTGATCGGTCCGTACAGCTCCCCAATATCACATTGACCGGTCTGTACAGCTCCTTACCTGATATTACACTGACCGGTCGGTACAGCTCATTCCCCGATATCACACAGACCGGTCCGTACTGCTCCCTCCCCGATATCACACTGACCGGTCCGTACAGCACCCTCCCCGATATCACACTGACCGGTCCGTACAGCGGCCCAATATCACACTGACCGGTCCGTACTGCTCCCTCCACAATATCAAACTGACCGGTCCGCACGGCTCCCTCCCCGATATCACACTGAACGGTCAATACGGCTCCCCAATATCACACTGACTGGTCCTTACAGCTCCCTCCCCGATATCACACTGACTGGTCCATACAGCTCCCTCCCGATATCACACTGACCGTCCGCACGGCTCCCTCCCCGATATCACACTGAACGGTCAATACGGCTCCCCAATATCACACAGACTGGTCCTTACAGCTCCCTCCCCGATTTCACACTGACTGGTCCATACAGCTCCCTCCCGATATCACACTGACCGTCCGTACAGCACCCTCCCCGATATCACACTGACCGGTCTGTACAGCACACTCCCCGATATCACACTGACCGGTCTGTACAGCACACACCCTGATATCACACTGACCGGTCTGTACAGCACACTCCCCGATAGCACACTGACCGTTTCGGACAGCTCCCTCCCAGATATCACACTGACCAGTCCATACAGCTCCCTCTCCGATATCACACTGACCGGTCCGTACAGCTCCCTCCCAGATATCACACTGACCGGTCTGTACGGCTCCCACCCACAATATCAAAATGACCAGTCCGTACAGCTCCCTCCCCGATATCACACTGACCGGTCCGTACAGCTCCCTCCCCGATATCACACTGACCGGTCCGTACAGCTCACTCCCCGATATCACACTGAACGGTCCATACAGCTCCCCAAAATCACATTGACTGGTCCGTACAGCTCCCCCACCCGATATCAAAATGACCGGTCCGTACAGCTCCCTCCCCGATATCACACTGACCGGTCCATACAGCTCCCTCCCCGATATCACACTGACCGTCCGTACAGCACCCTCCCCAATATCACACTGACCGGTCCGTACAGCACTCTCCCGAATATCACACTGACCGGTCCGTACAGCGCCATACCCGATATCACACTGACCGGTCCGTACAGCGCCATACCCGATATCACACTGACCGGTCCGTACAGCGCCATACCCGATATCACACTGACCGGTCCGTACAGCGCCATACCCGATATCACACTGACCGGTCCGTACAGCGCCATACCCGATATCACACTGACCGGTCCGTACAGCGCCA
>NW_025200959.1:0-2741 GCF_004010195.1 Chiloscyllium plagiosum | reverse complement strand
CCCATTATCACACTGACCGGTCCGTACAGCACACTCCCCGATAGCACACTGACCGGTTCGGACAGCTCCCTCTCCGATATCACGCTGACCGGTCCGTACAGCTCCCTCCCAGATATCACACTGATCAGTACGTACTGTTCCCTCTCCGATATCACGCTGACCGGTCCGTACAGTTCCCTCCCAGATATCACACTGAACGGTCTGTACAGCTCCCTCCCCGATATCATACTGATCGGTCCGTACAGCTCACTCCCAGATATCACACTGGCAGGTCCGTACAGCACCCACCCTGATATCACACTGACCGGTCCGTACAGCACCCACCCTGATATCACACAGACCGGTCCGTACAGCTCCCTCCCTGATATCACACTGACCGGACTGTGCAGCACCCTCCCCGATATCACACTGACCGGTCCGTACAGCTCACTCCCCGATATCACACTGACCGGACTGTGCAGCACCATCCCCGATATCACACTGACAGGTCCGTACAGCTCACTCCCCGATGCAGCACCCTCCCCGATATCACACTGACCGGTCCGTACAGCTCACTCCCCGATATCACACTGACAGGTCCGTACAGCTCCCTCCCCGATATCACACTGACCGGTCCGTACAACTCCCTCCCCGATATCACACTGACCGGTCCGTACAGCTCCATCCCCGATATCCAAATGAACGGTCCGTACAGCTCCCTCCCCGATATCACACTGACCGGTCCATACAGCACCCTCCCCGATATCACACAGACTGGT
This sequence comes from Chiloscyllium plagiosum, assembly GCF_004010195.1. Taxonomy (NCBI): domain Eukaryota; kingdom Metazoa; phylum Chordata; class Chondrichthyes; order Orectolobiformes; family Hemiscylliidae; genus Chiloscyllium; species Chiloscyllium plagiosum. The sequence continues at coordinate 1,983 of NW_025200959.1, read as the reverse complement.
CTGTACAGCTCTCTCATCGATATCACACTGACCGGTCCGTACAGTACCCTCCCCGATATCGCACTGACTGGTCTGTCCAGCTCTCTCATCGATATCACACTGACCGGTCTGTACACCTCCCCAATATCACACTGACCGGTCCAAAAAGCTCCCTCTCCGATATCACACAGACAGCACACTCCCTGATATCACACTGACCGGTTCGGACAGCTCACTCTCCGATATCACGCTGACCGGTCCGTACAGCTCCCACCCAGATATCATACTGACCAGTCCGTACAGCTCCCTCTCCGATATCACACTGACCGGTCCGTACAGCTCCCTCCCAGGTATCACACTGAACGGTCCGTACAGCTCCCTCCCCGATATCACACTGATCGGTCCGTACAGCTCACTCCCAGATATCACACTGACCGGTCCGTACAGCACCCTCCCCGATATCACACTGACCGGTCCGTACAGCTGCCCAATATCACACTGACTGGTCCGTACTGCTCCCTCCCCGATATCACACTGACCGGTCTGTATGGCTCCCTCCACGATATCAAAATGACCGGTCCGTACTGCTCCCTCCCCAATATCAAACTGACTGGTCCGCACGGCTCCCTCCCCGATATCACACTGAACGGTCCATACAGCTCCCCAATATCACACTGACTAGTCCTTACAGCTCCCTCCCCGATATCACACTGACTGGTCCATACAGCTCCCTCCCCGATATCACACTGACCGTCCGTACAGCACCCTCCCCGATATCACACTGACCGGTCCGTACAGTTCCCTCCCAGATATCACACTGACCAGTCCTTACAGCTCCCTCCCCGATATCACACTGACTGGTCCATACAGCTCCCTCCCCGATATCACACTGACCGTCCGTACAGCACCCTCCCCGATATCACACTGACCGGTCCGTACAGTTCCCTCCCAGATATCACACTGACCGGTCCGTACAGCTCCCTCCCCGATATCACACTGACCGGTCCATATCACACTGACCATCCGTACAGCTCCCTCCCCGATATCACACTGAACGGTCCATACAGCTCCCCAATATCACACTGACCGGTCCGTACAGCTCCCCCCCCCCGATATAAAAATAACCGGTCCGTACAGCTCCCTCCCCGATATCACACTGACCGGTCCGTACAGCTCCCTCCCCGATATCACACTGACCGGTCCGCACAGATCCATCCCCGATATCCAAATGACCGGTCCGTACAGCTCCCTCCCCGATATCACACTGACCGGTCCGTACAGCACCCTCCCCGATATCACACTGACTGGTCTATACAGCTCTCTCATTGATATCACACTGACCGGTCTGTACACCTCCCCAATATCACACTGACCGGTCCGTACGGCTCCCTCACCATTATCACACTGACCGGTCCAAAAAGCTCACTCTCCGATATCACACTGACCGGTCCGTACAGCACACTCCCCGATACCACACTGACCGGTTCGGACAGCTCCCTCTCCGATATCACGCTGACCGGTCCGTACAGCTCCCTCCCAGATATCACACTGATCAGTCCGTACAGCTCCCTCCCAGATATCACACTGATCGGTCCGTACAGCTCACTCCCAAATATCACACTGACCGGTCCGTACAGCACCCACCCTGATATCACACTGACCGGTCCGTACAGCTCCCTCCCTGATATTACACTGACCGGACTGTGCAGCACCCTCCCCGATATCACACTGATCGGTCCGTACAGCTCACTCCCCGATATCACACTGACTTGTCCGTACAGCTCCCTCCCCGATATCACACTGACCGGTCCATACAGCTCCCTCCCCATTATCACACTGACCGGTCCAAAAAGCTCCCTCTCCGATATCACACAGACCGGTCCGTACAGCACACTCCCTGATATCACACTGACCGGTTCGGACAGCTCACTCTCCGATATCACGCTGACCGGTCCGTACAGCTCCCTCCAGGATATCATACTGACCAGTCCGTACAGCTCCCTC
>NW_025200958.1:0-6901 GCF_004010195.1 Chiloscyllium plagiosum | reverse complement strand
TCACTGTCACTTCTCTGTTTTGAGATGACTCTCTCTCCCTGTTTCTGTGTCACCTTCCCTCTCTTGTCCCTCTCCTCTCTCTATTTCTTTTTCTATCTCACGTTCTTCCACTGGTCTCCCACCCTCCCTCTCCCGCCTTGTCTCTCTTCCCCCAGCCCACAAAAACAATCTATTAATCTCAGTCTTTAATGACCAGAATCATCCTCAGGATTTGGGGAAGGGAGTTCCAGATTTCTCACCTGTGTGAGGAATTAGTTCCTGATCTCACCTTGAATGGTCTGCCTCAGATTTGAAGTTTTGTCTCTTGTTCTGGACTCCCCTCCCCCCTCCCCCAGGACACAGGGGATTGTTTTGAAGTCAGTCCCTGTTACTGTTCCAGAACCTTCACCATTATGGGGCTGCTCGTCCTTTCAGTTTAAGTTCTGTGGCTCTCTCAGTTTCACTGACTCAAAACCCCCTGACGTGACTGGTCACAGAATGAAGCAAAACAAGGTGTTTTTTTAGCACTGAAACAAAAACAGAAGTTGCTGGAAGTGCTCAGCAGGTCTGGCAGCATCTGTGGAGAGAAATCGTTTCGGGTCTGGTTAACGTTTCAGGTCTGTTGACCCTTCCTCAGTACAATTTTTTAACCCACTTGTTCCAACCACGATTTGGAGATGCCGGTGTTGGACTGGGGTGTACAAAGTTAAAAATCACATAACACCAGGAGCCAGATCAGATATTCCCGTCCCTGGATCACAGATTCCGCTCCTTACCTCACATAGTCTCATAATCGGATCACAGATACCCCATCCCTCAATCCCAGATTCCCATCTCTGGATCCCAGATCTCCTTCTGCAATAATAATTGGCAGGATGTGACAAGTGGAGTCCTGCAGGTCTCCATGCTTGAGCCTCAACTTGTTACAATTTACATCAATCACTTAGATGGGCGGAACAAGGGAGAGAAGATAAAGTTTTAGATAACATCAAGATAAAGTATATGATTAAGCTGGAGAGGGTTCAGGAGAGATTTACCAGGATGTTGCTGGCTTCTGAAGGTTTGAGTTATAAAGAAAGGCTGGATAGACTGGGACTTTTCTCACTGGAGTGTAGGAGGTTGAGAGGCGACCTTATAGAAGCTTATAAATAATGAGGAGTATAGATAGCGCTAATGGCTGTTGTCTTTTCCCCAGGGTGGGGGATTTCAAGACCAGAGGGGGCCCATTTTTAAGGTGAGAGGAGAGAGATTTAAAATGACATAAGAGGCAAATATTTTACGTGGTGGGTGGTTCGTGTGTGGAATGAGGAAGTGGTGGATGTGGGTATAATTGTAACAATTAAAAGAGGTTTAAGAAACGTTTGGAAGGAACTAGGCCAGGAGCAGGCAGATAGGACTAGTTTAGTTTGGGATTACGGTCAGCATGGACTGGTTGGGCTGAAGGGTCTGTTTCCATGCTGTTTATCTCTGACTCTATGAGGACCACCAAAGGAGATATGGATAGAGTTGAATGAGGAGCCAAAAATCTGTCAGATGGAGGATAATATGGGAAAGGGGGAAGTTGTTATGTTGGTAGGAAGAACAAGAAAGCAGAGTTTAATTAAACAGAGAACAACTGGAGAACTCCACAGTGCAGAGGGATCGAAAGTATTTATAGAATGTGAGTCACAAAATGTTAATATACAGGTACAACACATAATCAAGAAGGCTAAGATTAAGAATGCGATCCTTTATATTAGAAGAATTGATTATAAAAGTGTGGACGTTATGTTTCAGTGACACAGGCATTGGTTAGACTGTGGCTCTCAAACTGAGCTCAGCACAGGTCTCCTTCTTAAAGGAAGGAGCTGGGTCTGAGGAGGCTTCCGAGAGGGATCCCTGGAATGAAGGGGTTGTCTTGTGTGGAAAGGTCAGGCAGCCTGGGCTGGTTTCCACTGGAGTTTGGAAAAGTGACAGCGGACCTGTTTGGAGAGTGTAAACCCCTGAATGTCCGAGACCTGGGAATGTCATTTCCTCATGTGGGGGGGGTCCCAAACCTGGGGGGGGGGGGGGCACTGTTTAAACTTAGAGGGTTCTCTTTAAAGACAGAGATGAGTGTAAACGCCTTTCTCCGAGAGGATTGTGTGACTTTGGAACTCTGCCTTTGGTGGAGGTGGGAATAGTGATGTCGACAGATTCCAGGCTATCAAAGGCCATCAGAGGTAGGTGGGAAAGTGACATTTCAAATAGAACCAGTTAAGCTGTGATTTCATTGAATGACAGAACTGGCTCAAGGGGCCGAATGGCCTACTTCTGCTACAAATTTGCATGTTTGTAACAGACAGTGACAGCAGCGCACTCAAACAGTCACAGCGTTTAGGGTTGTACACATCATGGTGAAATTTGGTGAGGGAGAACTGGTTATCTTCCTTATCACTTTTGAAAGATGTGTACAACGGTTAGAGTGGCCAATCCATTGTTGGGCGCTGCTGTTACAAAGCAAGCTGCCAGGGAAGTTCCCAAAGTTTCCTCTCTCTCTCTCACCTGAGGATAAAATGAGGGAGCAAGTGAGAACCAGTCAGAGCCAGAGGAATAGAGGCAAAACTTCTCACGGAACAGCCTGACTAACCATCACTAGAATAACAGGCTTAAGCAGTTCACTTTTGCTGAGGGAGAAATATCAAAGCCAAGTACAAAATCATTATCGAGATAACTCTCCAGGAGTTCAAAACCTGCCTTTGTAACTCAGACCCACTTTGAGGAACGGGGTAGCAGGGTCACAGATTGTCAGCGGCTCTCACTGATGGCTATGAGTTGACACACAGCCTCAGAACCTCAGTGAATGTACAATCTGGAAATGGTCACAGATCAGAGAGGGATAGGGGTGAGGCAAGTACCCCAGGAACAAACTGGACAGAAAACGGAGGTGAGGCAGGGAAAACAGAACTGTTTCTGACTGATAAAAGGAATTGGATGGGAGACCGATAGGAAATGGCTGCAAGTATGGGAATCCAAAACACGGAGAGAAACCTCATCAGCTCCAGCTCTCAGCAGGAGCTCAAGCTGCTGGGTCTGTCCGGGTCACATCCAACATAGGCAAGTGCCTGCTCAGACCTGACTGCTGACCAGCAACTCTGTCCGCTGTTTATCCCAAGGCCAGAGACTGTTCTAAGCAGACGGAGAGAAACCTGCATTCTCAAACAGAAAATAACAATTCATCACCTGGAAACCGGTTAAATTCCAACACGCTGATAAACAGGAGCATGGTTAGAGTTTACTCAGAGTGAGCCCGCTGTGGGTCTGCCAACAGTGAGCATTTTCCCAAGATTGCCAGTGCCAGGGGTAACTAGCTAGTTTATCAGGGAATAATTCACCTGGTAACAACATATCGCCCTCAAACAGAGAGAACAGCCCGAGAGGTTGGAAAGGCTTGAGGAGCAAGTCGCAGGAGAATAAGGAGCCATGGGGTGGGGTGGTGTAGTGATAATGTCTCTGGACTAGTAATCCAGAAGTTCAGATTAATGTAAGACCATAAGACATGGAGCAGAAATTAGGCTATTTGGCCCACGGGCCTGCTCTGCCATTCAATCCATTCTCCTGCTTTCTCCCCATCACCTTTGATCCCCTTGACAATCAAGAACCGAGCTATCGCTGTTTTAAATGTACTCAGTGACCTGGCCTCCACAGCCCTCTGTGGCAATGAATTCCTTAGATTCACCACTCTCTGGATATTCTTGGGATATAGGTTCAAACCCCACCGTGGCAGATGGTCAAATTTGAATTCTATAAGAATCTGGAATTTAAAAACACAACTAATCCCACAGAGACCAAGGGCTACCTTCTCCCCAGCCCCACCCCCTCCCATTTATCTCTCCACCCTGGAGGCTCCCTGATTTCATTCCTAATGAAGGGCTTTTGCTGAAAACATCGATTCTCCTGCTTCTCGGATGCTGCCTGACCTGCTGTGCTTTTCCAGCACCACTCTAATCTAGACTCTGATCTCCAGCATCTGCAGTCCTCACTTTCACCATGTGACCATTGTCAATTGTTGTAAAAAACCCATCTGGTTCACTAATGTCCTTACCTGGTCCAGTCCTGTATGTGACTCCAGACCCAAAGCAATTTCTTGCCATCTTCACAATTAGATTTGTGCAATAAATTAGGATTAATCCTCGGCACAGCATCGTGGGCCGAAGGGCCTGTTCTGTGCTGTATCTTTCTATGTTCTATAAATGTTGGCCTAGCCAGAAACACATGTAGATTGAATTAAATAAGAGATTCAGAAACCCTGCTCGGAACAGTAAACCATGATGGGCCGAATGGCAAAAGAAGGGTAATTTTTGATAAATCAGCGGAAAGTGGAGAAGAGATAAGGAGCTGGGAGAAGCTCCGAGGCTCTGCATGGAGCAGTAAAACCCACGAAGTCTTGGGTAAATGTCACTGAATTTAACCAGGACCTGAAGTGAAGGCAGAAGTTTAAGAAAGTGACAGTATAGGTCCAGAAGGGGTGGAATGGCCTGAGCTAGGGAAGGGCAGGAGAAAGTGACAATGGAGGTCTATAAAGTGGAAATGCTGCAGAGGACTATTGCAGAAGCTGAACGTCCACTTGATGGCACCAGTGTTCAAGGGAAAGTGGATCAGGTTCAGGGAAAACCCACTGGCAAAGCGAAGAGAACAGAAAAGGCAGATACCCCCAGCGAGGAACACCAGTGCACGTCAGTCAGTCCAACACCTCAATCCTCACTGAGACTTTCAAGCAATAGAGCCAAATCTCAGACCCTGCCGAGTAAAATAGGACTGGTGCGAGTATAAATGAGATTGAGATGCAGGATTCAAGCCCAGGTACCCCACGGCAGAACAAACCTCAGATTACTGCTACCTGTCTCTCAGAAATCAAAATTATAAAAATATCTGAATCTGGATTATTGAAACAAAAACAGAAATTGTTGGAGAAACTCAGCAGGTCTGGCACTCTGTATGTGGAGAAAACAGCTCATGGCTCGAGGGAAAAATGGCAGATGGTGCTCAACTGTGAAAAGTGAGGGGTAATGCATTTAGGGAGGTCAAACAGTAAAGTGAAATACACAATAAAGGGGAATACACCGAGAGGGGTAGATGACATGAGAGATCTTGGCGTGTGGGTGCACAGGTTCCTAAAGTTGGCTGTACAAGTTAGATAAGGTTGTAAAGAAGGCATATGGAATTGTCTCCTTCATTGGCAGAGGTATAGAATACAAGAGTGGGCACATAGTGATGAAACTGTATCAGATACAGATGAGACCACAACTGGAATATTGTGTGCAGTTCTGGTCACCACATCACAGGGAGGATGGAATTGCTGTAGAGACGGTGCAGAGAAGATTGATAGAATGTTGCCAGGGCTGGAGAATTGAAATAGTGAGGAGAGATTGGAGAGGTTGGGATTGTTTTCTTTGGAACAGAGAAGGCTGAGAGGTGACATGACTGAGGTGTACAAAATTGTGAGGTGTAGAGATAGTGTAGACAGGAGAGACCTGTTTCCTTTGGCAGAGAGTTCAAAAACCAGGGATCAGAGATTCAAGCTAAAGGATTACAGGGTACATGGGGTAGTCCTTTTTTACACAGAGGGTGGTGAGTGTCGGGAATTTGCTGTCAGAGTTAGTGGTAGAGGCAGAGACCTTAAACTCTTCAAAATGTCCCTGGATCTGCACTTGAGTTAGTGGTTTATCGAATTGAGCATTGAAGGATTTTGGGAATATGAATGAGTCCAATAACCAGATGTGGATCGGGTTCTGAATCCCGGTTTAGGATGAATACACTGAATGTAGAATGACCATGTGCTGTTGTCCCACATTTCTGCATCGGTCTTTCAGACAATAGAGCTGTCACCATAAACAAAGCAGAGATATATTGCTTGTTTGTGGTGTTATGATTATGCAAAAATGGACCATCAATATCCAACTTTCATCATTTGACTTTATTCCTGAGACTTTTATAAAGTAAAGGTGATATTTCAAGGATATTGTTGACTAAAATGTCCACTGTGATCACCTGATCAGCCCAGACAACGTACAGGGAATACACAAACTGGCTGCTTTGTAATTACCAATTTAATCAGGTGTCACTATAACTAAGTGAGGTGTCTATACGTTCCTAACTCTGGTACACTCTGAGAGATGAAATGCTGCCTCCAGCTATTCAGTTTGGAATGAAACAATGACACAGACACCAGAGTCTGCAAAGGAATGGATTATCAACATCAAAGCACAGTGAAAAAAGAGAGAAAGCAGCATGGACTGATAACAGCAAGATTATTGAGAGCTCTTCTCATTCTCGGGCAATCTCCGAGACCAGTGCAAGTGAGCAAGGACCACTGCAGCATCTGTGCAGAGAGGAACCGGTTAACGGTGTGACTCCAGGATAATTCCTGCTCAGAATTTGCAGCATCTGAGGGAAAGTGTTTATGTTATATTTCCAGCCTCCACATTATTTCCCTTTTATTTATTAAAGGACTGTTCCCTGAGAGATGAATGCTACCCATGGCCGTCACCAGGCCTGAGGAAACCTGACAACAGTTAAACCGTTCAGACTAAAACTTCACTCCAGCAACTCCATGTATCTAAAATTAAACTCCAGCTGTGTTTCCCATGCTCTCCCCTGCCTTTAAAGCTTATTACCTATGTTTATATGGGTTCAATATCGCAGCTTCGTATTTTCTTATATGCAAATAAATCTGAATCTCAATTGACTCCTTTTCATTTTTGATCACTGACTAACTGCAACATCCTCTAACTGACAGATATTGGGATTGGGGTAGGAGGTGGTTCCTGACTGATGTTTGGATTGGGGTCGGAGGTGGGTCCTGACAGATATTGGGACTGGGGTAGGAGGTGGGTCCTGACAGATATTGGGATTGGGGTAAGAGGTGGTTCCTGACTGACGTTGGGATTGGGGTCGGAGGTGG
>NW_025200957.1:4419-6901 GCF_004010195.1 Chiloscyllium plagiosum | reverse complement strand
TTCAACCCCCAGGTTCCTGTTACTGAGCAGATGTTTCTCAGACTCTTTTTCCTCCGGGTTCCTTCTAGCACGTGTTCAGAAGGCATTTCCCATGAGGACGGACTCTCCTTACTATAGATTTCATCTGATTTATAATTTCTTGCAACAGTCAGCATGCTTGCCACAGACCAATCAAAACATGCACTTATGTTATGGTTATGAAAGGTTTGTGAAAGTTTGTAGCTCAGGTTGCGGTTTACGGTGTAGGTTTGCTCTCTGAGCTGCAGGTTCCATTACCTGGCTAGGTAACATCATCAGTGGCGACCTCCAAGTGAAGCGAAGCTGTTGTCTCCTGCTTTCTATTTATATCTTTCTCCTGGATGGGGTTCCTGGGGTTTGTGATGATGTCATTTCTGTTCGTTTTCTGACGGGTTGATAGAAGGCATCTAGATCTATGTGCTTGTTTATAGCGTTGTGGTTGGAGTGCCAGGCCTCTAGGAATTCTCTGGCATGACCTTGCTTAGCCTGTCCCAGGATAAATGTGTTGTCCCAGTCGAAATGGTGTTTTTTTTCATCCATGTGTCGGGCTACGAGGGAGAGAGGGGCGTGTCTTTTTGTGGCTAGCTGGTGTTCGTGTATCCTGGTGGCTAACTTTCTTCCTGTTTGTCCTTCGTAGAGTTTGTGGCAGTCTTTGCATGGAATTTTGTAGATGACGTTGGTTTTGTCCATGGGTTGTACTGGGTCTTTTAAGTTTGCGAGTTTTTGTTTGAGAGTGTTGGTGGGTTTGTGTGCTACTAGGAATCCGAGGGGTCTCAGTAGTCTGGCTGTCATTTCTGAAACTTCTTTGATGTATGGTTAGGTGGTTAGGGTTTCTGACTGTTATAGTTATTGATATCCAATCACAATTCGTCATTCTGGTTATTTCACTTGTCTCACCTTATTGTATTCAGCCAAAGACAGATTCCAAACACTTGTCTCATTATAAAATACAATTTCTAGCAGAGAACATTTTTATCTCAAATATACCTTGTCATGAAAATTTTTCTTGCCCTTTGTCTGTGACTGATTCTGTGTGTAACAGTTACACAGTCTCCCACTCAGTTGGCTGAATAGTTGGTTTGTGATGTAGAGGGAGGCCACCAGCGCAGGTTCAATTCCCCACACTGACTGAGGTTACCATGAAGGGGATGCTCTCTCAACCTCACCCCATCACCCGTGTGGGGACCTTCAACATAAACCACCATGAGTGGTCTCTCTAATGAGAGTTATTTGGGACTCTAACCTATCAATGTTAGCATTTTAATTTTTTATCAATTTCTTATTGAAAAATATATTTTTATTATTATATTAAACCAATAATAAAACAACTCTAATAACTGAACAAACTTACACCCATGTGCATGAATATAAAAATAAGTTAAAGTCTCTAAACAGACAGAAGAAAAATAAAAATAAACAATAAGTAATAAGTAAATAATACGGCTCAGCATAACAAAGTGACAGCTCTCGTTCTTCGAGAGCATTAACTGATACACATTCATACGTTCATAATTCATAATATGTGATTCATTAGACAATATCGTCATGGCTATATGAAAGCCCTTTTTAGAGTGGCAGATTAGCCTGTATCGCGGTAATCCAAAAAGGGTTGCCATATCTTATATAAATCTCTGCTTCTCGGTGCACCATACTGGTGTGAAATTCCAAAGGTATTTTCTCCATGACGAGCTTACAACCACCCAACAGACCAGGAGGTTTTTCAGACATCCAACACAACACAACATTCTTCCTCGCACAGGAAGTATGAGGGAGATATTAAAAAGTATTGTGCATCAGTATTTACTGTGGAAGAGGATATGGAAGATATAAAATGTAGGGAAATAGATGCTGATACCTTACAAAATGTCCATATTACAGATAAGGAAGTGCTGGATGTCTTGAAACGGGTAAAGGTGGATAAATCCCCATTACCTGATCAGGTGTACCCTAGAACTCTGTGGGAAGCTAGAGAAGTGATTGCTGGGCCTCTTTTTGAGATATTTGCAATATGGATAGTCGCAGGTGAGGTGCCGGAAGACTGGAGGTTGGCTAACATTGTGCCATTGTTTAAGAAGGGTGTTAAGGACAAGCGAGGGAACTATAGACCAGTGAGCCTAACGTTGGTGGTGGGCAAGTTGTTGGAGGGAATCTTGAGGTACAGGATGTGCATTTATTTGGAAAGGCAAGGACTGATTAGGGATAGTCAACATGGATTTGTGCATGAGATATCATGTCTCACAAACTTGATTGAGTTTTTTGAGGAAGTAAATGAGAGGATTGATGAGGGCAGAGGGGTAGATGTGATCTATATGGACTTCAGCAAGGGTTTTGATAAGGTTTCCCATGGTTAGATCTCATGGAATACAGGGAGAACTAGCCATTTGGATACAGAACTGGCTCAAAGGTAGAAGACAGAGGGTGATGGTGGAGGATTGTTTTTCAGTCTGGAGGCCTGTGACCAGTG
>NW_025200957.1:0-2206 GCF_004010195.1 Chiloscyllium plagiosum | reverse complement strand
GCATAAGCCCTTCTTCAGGCTTATGCCCGAAACGTCAATTCTCCTGTTCCCTGGATGCTGCCTGACCTGCTGCGCTTTTCCAGCAACACATTCACTGCACCAGTGTGACGGGTTTGGTTCCAGCCCTGGGTGACTGGCTGTGTGGAGTTAGTATATTCTTAACTGTGTCTGTGAAGGCTTCCTCCTCCAGTCCAAAGATGTGCAGGTTAGATAAATTGGCCATTGATAAATCATTCGTAGTGTTCAGGGATGTATAGGTTTGGGCATTAGTCAGGGTAAATATAGGATGGTAGGGGAATGAGCCTGGGCGGGTCTTCAGAGAGTCGCAGTGGACTTGCTGGGCACAGGGGCTTGTATCCATACTGTAGGGATTCTACTAATTCTAAATCACTCAAGCAAGGCGCACCCCTGGCTGCCCAAAGATTAAACCTGGAATCCATTATCCCTGGTTGACAGCCCGGTATATCAATTATAGGGGTAAAAAACATGAGGGCTGTATTGCCCTCGATCTGACGCATTGTGCTTCAAGTTTTAACATTAGTTTATGACAATACTTCATAAATGTTGTCATTTTATCGAAGAACAACAGACCATAAGGGTTCACTTTGTCATATTGATGCCGAGTCCTCAGCCGCCCAGGCACTCACATACGATGAAACGAGCTTAATTGCTTGCTTTAATCAGGGAGATCGACCCCCCACAATCTGTGGGGCAGTAGCAATTTTGTTAGCTTGATATAGAATCGCTTATGGGGCCAAATAAAAGAGCTAAACCAGCCATTATGTTTCCAAAATATCTGTCTGGGAAACATCAAAGGAAGCATTTACACAGGGTATAGCAAATGACGAAGGACATTCATTTTAATAACAGCTATTCGACATTGCCAGGATATTGGAAATGCCTCCCATCTTTGAAGGTCTTGTTTAATTTTGTCAAACAAATGGGCACAGTTCACGTTAAATAAATGATCAAAGACAGATGTAATGAATATACTGAAATAGGGAAACCATCCCCAGTGACCATTTAAAAGGAAATTAGGATTTGCTCTCAGTATCAGGTATTTCCCTAAGACATCCCATAGGCATGGCCTCCAACTTTGTAAAATCAATCTTATCGCCCGGAAAGGCAACAAGCGAATTAATGCATTGCATCACGTGAACTACCGAAATTGCGGGATTTGACAAAAACATAAGACTCTCATCTGCATACAATGTAATCTTACGTGACTTCTATCCCACTTCTGGGGCAGATGTGCTGGCATCCCGACGGATGGCCTCCGTCAATGGCTCAATCACCAACGTAAACAGCAATTGTGAAAGCTGTCAACCTTCGCGGCTGCCTGGAGAAATATTAATATTACTGATTGGAACACCATTAGTGAGAACCGCAGCCAGAGGATCGCGGTAAATGACCCTCACCCACTTGATAAAAACTTTGCATATACCAAACCGTTCTAATGTACAGAAGAGATCTGACCACTCAACCCAATCAAATGCCTTCTCTCATCTAAAGAGATCAATAATCCCTGGACAGATTGTTGTTGACCCTCTTGGATCATATTGAGTAAATTCTTACCATTGTAGGAAGATCTGCGGCCCTTTATAAAGCCGGTTTGGTCCTCTTTGGCAACGGAAGGCAGCAAAGTTTCCAGCCTTAATGCACGGATCTCAGACAGGATTTTGAAACCAACATTTAAAAGTGAGATTGGCGTGTAAGAAGCACAATCCTCCAGGGTCTTCCTTTCTTCAGCATCAGAGAGATATGAGCCTCTCCTAAGGATGGAGGGAGGGGTTTGTGATTGTATGAGTGACGGAACACGTTAAACATCAGCCCTGACAATAGATTTATAAATTATTTATAAAATCCACCAGGAAATCCGTCAGGAACGTGCATCTTTACATTCTGAAGCTGCTTCACACCCTCCTGTGCTGACGTGGTGCATTAAGACACAACACTTATTCAGGGGTTACTCCTGGAAGACCCAGGTTCTTGAAAAATAACTCCATCTTAATCCATCTATCCTCAAAATGTTCAGTCTGAAATAATTCGGAGAAAAATCTCGGACAGGATGCATTAATATTTTGGAATTGAAGGTAAGGATCCCAGTACCTTCCGTAATTGAGGTAATGGCTTGAGAGGGGCGCTCGTTTTCCTGGCAAGATAGATTAAATATCTGCCTGGCTTATCACCGTGTTCAGACAGCCTT
>NW_025200956.1:0-6900 GCF_004010195.1 Chiloscyllium plagiosum | reverse complement strand
GGTTAGAAGAATTACTTCGTTTTTAACCAGATCTGGACAGCCAAAAGAGATCCCGTCAGATCAAGGAGCAAACTTCACATCCAAACTCTGCAAGGATGTTGTGGTTAACTTGTTAATAAAGCAATTCAAATCTGCTGCGTACCGTTCAGAATCACAGGCAGCGTGAGAGAAATGGCATCAAACACTGCAGACTGTGTTTTTTTTTGAGACTCTAAATCTCCTGCGTATACTTTTTGCCTTTTTTTTTGAAACCCACACACTTCCGCCTAACTGCGCTCGTGCTTACATTTTCCTCAGCGACCATTTTGTGTGTGTGCGTGCGTGAGACACAGTGAAAAACAACAAGTGCACAAACCTTCATTCAATATCCACTACCAGGAAGAAAGGAAATATCTGAGTGGTCCGTGACAAGCAGTGTGCTTCTCAGAGAACAATGCTGCATGATCAAATAGTGAGGGGGACGGCAGGGATCAAATCAAAATAGAGTTGAAGGGGTAAATTATACACTCCACTCCCTGCGGTGGAGAGGGCTTGTAGGAGGAGGTGATTGACCGACATCTCAATCATACTTTAGCAAAAGCTCCGCCAACAGCCACTTCCACTGCCATTACGTACCAGGTATGCAGGCATCTGTCGGCGTCATCACCTCGATGCCACTTCCAAGTCTGGCATTTTTACCAAAGTCACGACAAGAAAGGAGGGATCGTCTGGGATTTTCACCTGTAACCTCTTGCAGGTTAATGTGACACACGTGCCGAAGCGAGAATCATACCCCTACACCTGAAGACCATGTTAATGTTCAGGATTGTCGAGATGATTTGGATAAGGGAGTTCGGATTGTACTGTTTGCGATAAGAGATGCACCGAATGAACGGACTAAATTCAGTGAATTTAAATTAATTTTTATGCATTATGTAAGAGCACCATTAAAATCGATTAAGGAGAAATGAGTAAGTCAGAATTAAGAGACCACCCATTTTGACTATGTGTCATACTTTAGAGAGCGATTAAATAGAGTTGGAGAGTTGAGTGGACAGCACGTAAAAGTATAACAGCACAGAATGAAACAAGAAGCGAATATGAAATCACACCTTTGCTATTTTGCAATTGGGGCGAAGGGATTCGTGCTATGTCCAGTAACCAGGTAGTCTTTAATAACAAAATTTAATGGAACTTATCAAATTGAGAAGATATTAAAGTGAGGTGAATTACTTGATAAGGATTCCACACAGGACGAGCTGTCACACAGTGTGCCATGTGAATATGCTCACCAGGTATTTTGATATGGAAGGATACTGAATTGGTCATTCCTCTAATCAAATTGTGAAATGAGGAAGTTGACAAAAATGAAGATACATTATTGAGTTAACTTCCACAAAAAGAACAAAATGACCTTGAAAAGTAATTACTATCACATGAGGAGATATGCAGAAATAAACTGGGAAGTATTAACCTAATTGTGCATGTTGTTCCTTTCCGAGATGCTTTTCCGATTAAGCAACATCCTTATCGACATAACACTCTAAAGTTGGCACATGTTCAGAAGGAGATAGAGCACATGCTACAAGATGCATAATAGAAGTGAGTTACAGTGATTTGAGCTCACAAATAGTCATGGTGGCAAAGCCATTATGAGAAACTCTCCAGCCATATTTTAGAGACTGGCTAATAAGGTCATTTGCAGATTACCCAACTGTGTGGCGTATATTGATGATTTTTAGTCAATTATTGAAGGAGCATCTACAGCATTTATTGCACATGTTCGATCGACTTTGGAAGGCAGTTAAACATAATTGTCGGTGAAATTAGCCCAATAAATCAGAGATCACAAAACACAGAGCGAAGAAAAATTAAAAAAACGTTTATTAACACAGCGATACCGTGGAAGAGAGAATGACTGAGCTGAAACAGCATAGACAGTCGGTCCATGTTGACGACGCTCCCTTTCCCGAAGTGAGAATCAAGCCAGCTTTTTTTTTATATGTAGGGATCATGTTCAATGATGCTAATTAAAATAGAAAAATACAATGGTCTTGATAATCAAGGAATCCAGTTAAGATGGTGGTAGTCGCAAAACAGTTATCAGAAGAATATCTTGAATATAGATACAACGCAGCATTCTGGAAGCATCAATCAGTACAAAATGGGATCAGATCTCTGCGGTATTCGAGGGTAGGGGAGAATATTCCTTTTAAAGCAAGGAGGTGTTTCCATTGCTTCTCTCCTCTGAGCGAGGTAATCTGGTGCCTCTCCATCTGACCGGTCTTTTGTGCGGCTTTGGTAACATTGGGTTATGAAACTGCCCTTCGGCTTTGGGACAGCTGTATTGATCGATCGCAAGAAGCTCATTGTTACTTTCTCTTTGGAAGTGTATTGCCTGGTCTGACAGTGACTATGGACATGTCTGGTTTGCCGTGTCATCCTGCTTTGTCAATGCAGAGGCATTCTGGGTATTTATTTCATGGTTGGGACATGCTTGATTTTCTCTGTTCTATGTGGCCATGCTATGGGTTGGCAGGGTAGAGGATGTTTTCCCACAATTCATCCTTTTTTGAGGGTGGGATGAGAAAGGGGCAACGTAGCCAGCTCCAGGGGGAATTGTCGCGTGGAGGGTGGGGGCGTTGTTCGATATCAGACAGATCACCCTCAGTGTCTGAGAATAACTCAGCAGACGTTACCTTGGGGCAGGGTTGATCCCCCATATGATCTATTTTATCTGAATGGTCAGTGGGCCAGAGGGCAGTAGTCTGGCACACAGGCGTGAACAGCAGAGTCGGATGGCCATGGTCAATTTTCACAGAGCGCTTTTATGGCACAGTATTGTCATACTCTGGCAATGATAGCAAGGATGGCAATCAGTTCCTGCAGCAGGGCTGTACCCCATGAGTCCATCCAGGAGACTGCCCAGTCCCATAAGTCCCAGTGGTATTCCTGATCATGCTGGAGAGAAGCCATCTGCTGGATAGGCTGTGCCAGGTCCGTGATGCCCTCGAGGGATGTAAGTGCAGCAGCCAGCACGAACGAGGGTGCTTGTGCCGCGTTATGCAGCGAGCAGGGAGTCTATGGCCATCTAGCTTTGCAGGGCCACATTGCGAATTGGAATATCTTTCGCATTTAACTGGCTAAGCACTTCAGCTGTGAGGTTCGCCACCTGCTCTGTTGTGGTGGTGAGTTTGTGGGCTTCCATGTGAAACCGCACGGTTGCATGGGATGTGCCTTCAGTTAGAGCGCTGCATCAAGGGCAGCGAGGGCTCGTTTGCTACAGGTCACGGGCTTTAAGACGGTAGGGGACTGGGAGTGATAGATGAATGGTACCACGCACATGACAAACCTGCTGCCAGCCCAGGACAGCAACAGTAAGGGGTAGGTTTGTGGCCACAGATAAAACAGGTTCCATTGTAACTCCAGAGATGCTGGGTCTCGGATCCTCTCCAGATGGAGAGAATGGTTGTATTCTGAGTGATCCTGTAGAGGACCTGTAGGTTTAATATGCTGCCGTCTGCCTTCAGATTTTCGTTCTGAGAGAGTTAGAGGCAGGGATGAGTGCACCGAATCCAGCCAGCCTCCCATCCAGAAGGATGTGCGTTTTTTAAATGGATGGACCCTGTAGGTGTCCACTGTTCGGTGGTGTTAGCAATGGTTAGGGCTGGGGATTCATCAGAGACGTTGTAGGTCGGGTAAAACCATCCTGTAAATTTGTCCAGGTGGCACCCCGCAGATCTCCAGCGGGCTGGGCTGTTGTCCCCATAGATGCCCATTGTTGGTGGTATTTTGATTGTGGTAACCTTAGAGGACCTGTTTGGTTCCAGCCACACTCCACCATGTTGGAGATATTGAAGGAGATATAAGGTAACTGAATGCCCCGTGAGAGTGGACGGGGATCCTCGTGCAGACCCAACGTCGAGTCCGGTTAAATCGCTGAGCATACCCATGGGCCATTCTCAGGAAAGTGTTGGCCTGTAAGTCACAGCGGATTATTAGATGTCTCGCCTTTTTCCCTGTTTACTGGCAAGGCATAGCGTGACAGTGAGACAGGTCAGACTGAGGGAAATGATGTTGATGGCTGCGCTGCGCAGCTGTATCTGTCTTTGGCGTTCCGAGTAGTGTCTTCTCCAGTCTGGTCCCTGTCCATTGGAAGGGGAATTTTCTTTTATACGGGTGACATGTGTCCATTCGGGCCATCCTTCAACTTTTATATCTGTCTGGGTCATCAGCAGGGCCAGATATGGAGCTTTCCATCTCTCCGTTCTCCATGGAGAATTTTGGGGGTCTGGTACTGGTGAGCCCAGTCGTGCGGTTTGCCTGGCTATGTATAGTGTAAAGAGCTAGTGGCAAGACGACGTCTTGCCAGGTCACTCCTGGGTGATCTTGATCATCGTGGTTTTAAGGGTGGCCTTCATCTATCCGAACATGCTTGATGACCGGGGTTGGTAGGGGGTGTGGTCGCGCCATGGCATCCCTAATATCAGTCATGATCTTACAGTGAAATGTTCCCCCTATCTGGCTGTATGTTACCAGCGATCCCGAATCTGGGGACGACATCCCTCAGGAAAATTTTACCATTGTGTCTGCATCATTCTTTCTTGTGGGAAACGCCTCCACCGGTTTAGAGAACATGTCGATGATGACAAGGATGTATTTGTAACCCTGTTTTTGGGGCATGTGATCAAAGTCAATCTGCAAGTGGCTAAAAGGTCCCTCATGAAGTGGCAGCCGGTCATACCTGGCAACAGGCTTTTTAGAATTGTTGTGCAGGCAAACGAGGCACTGTAACAGCAAGGCTGAGGCATCGGCAGCACATCACAATGCATACAGGATTGCGTGAGAGCGTGTGACGTGCCCCTCTTGTCCGTGTGGTCACCGCCGTGGGCTGCTAGGACAAGTATATGCAGATGGGCTCTTCGACAAATGATATGGTCATTAAGGTGTAACAGCAGCTCTAATCGGCCGAACAATCCTTTTTTGGGTTACAGCTGCTTGGTAGTCAGCTCGGACTGCTTCCTTGGGGTCAGAGAATCCTGGAGCCTTACCTATGCTGGGGGCCTGTAGGACGTAAGTGGTGGGGTGCAGTGTGGCTTTCCGGGCTGCTGCATGTGCTGAGGCATTCCCGAGGAGGACAGGGACAGTGGCAGAGATATAGACAGCGCATTCTGAAATCGCTGGGTCAGAAGGTAACAGGAATGTTTCAAGGAGGTTGGAGATTTACGCAGCGTGTTGCAGTGGTCTCCCTGCTGAAGTGATTAACCCTCTCTGTTTCCAGAGTGTGGCAAAGTCGTGAAAAATACGACAGGCATAATGGAGTCAATGTAAACGTTGGCTGTGTGACCTTTTGATATGATGCAAACCCAAGTAAGCATGAACAGCTCTGCAGGTTGTGCAGTTGTAACATTGCAGCTTATTCTAGGATAGTGAAAGAGGTGCAGACGGCATACACTGCCAGTGTGCGGTGTCCGAGTGCCTGAAGGAGGACCCATCGCAAAGGGCATGAGGTCAACATTGTCTAAAGTAGTTTCCGAGAGGCCAGGGCGCGGGGTGACGGCCTGTTGCATGGTGTCTAAACAGTCATGGTCGTCCGCGGTTGCGTTCTGTTTGAGTGGAAGTAGTGTGGCAGGGTTCAAGGCAAGAACACCCTGAAGAGAAAGGTTAGCTTTGGACAGTAAAGCGAGCTCATAGCCAGTTCTCCGGGTGGCAGTGAAATGTGGGGTTGCTGATGAATCGAACAGCAGGGATACCAAATGGGAAACCAACAGTGCATGGGTGATCCAGCACGATGAGGGGTGGGTTTTTTTTCTACAGTTAACGTGGCTGTTGGCACAGCTCGCAAACATGCCAGCATTCCTCTTCAAACAGGCAGTACGTGTCCAGAGTTAAAGGAAACAGGGCGCTGGAGATCTTCAGCTTTTGAACCAGCGTTAAAGAGCTATTTGTAAATCCGTCGGACTCATTGACTTGGAGGTAGAAGGGCTGAGTGTAGTTTGCAACCTCAGAGACAAGTCACTGCTTTATTTCGGTGAATGCCTGGTCCACAATTTCATTTAGTGCATTTTCGCTGACTGCCGTAGTGGTTCGTCAATGGCAAGGAGGTCAGGGATACAGTGCCTGCAGTAATTCGCCATTCCCAGGAAAGCCTGCAGCCACGTTCTTGTGGCTGGAGGGGAAACTGACCAGTGGCTGCCATTTTCTCTCTCGATACTGCACTGAGGCCATGTAAGAGTTTGTATCCCAAATATTGTACTTTATACTGGCAGAGTTGCATTTTCTTTCCATTGAAACCCTGTGTTCATCTATTGCTAGACAGCAGAGCAACGCTACAGAGTCCTGCATGCATGTTTTAGCGCAGGTGAATATCGTCCACATATTCGAGGAGGGTGCTGTTTCACGGTATGAGTAGAGTGAAGAGGGCACGGTGTACTGCAGAGGCATAGACGGTGGGGCTCTTTGTGGAACACTGGGGATCAAGGTCCATGTGCACTGGCAGCCATCGTATCTAAAAACGAAAAGGTACTGACTGTCAGGTGAAAATGTGATGGAGACAAAACCTGATCAGAGATCAATTACAAAAATAAATGAGTGGCGGTAGCAGGGGTGCTGGTGAGTATGACGTTACTGTCCGAGACCACTGGGGAGCCATGAATAACAATTGGATTCAAGCCCTCAGACCCTGGACAAAACGCCACTTTGCTAGTTGCTTGGGTATTGGAATGTGTTGGGTGGGTGCATTACAGGCACCTATTGTAGGAACTAGGACAACCTGTTGTACGAGGATGTCACTCACCGGCTTGATCCCTTGTACTGCTGCTGGCGTCAGTTTGTATTGCCGTATAGACAGTAGGATGTCTCTCTGCTTGAGTGTGGCAGTGTGTAGTAGGGAGGACCTCACCT
This sequence comes from Chiloscyllium plagiosum, assembly GCF_004010195.1. Lineage (NCBI taxonomy): Eukaryota > Metazoa > Chordata > Chondrichthyes > Orectolobiformes > Hemiscylliidae > Chiloscyllium > Chiloscyllium plagiosum. The sequence continues at coordinate 18 of NW_025200956.1, read as the reverse complement.
GGCCTTCCTGGTCGGGGT
>NW_025200955.1:4783-6900 GCF_004010195.1 Chiloscyllium plagiosum | reverse complement strand
TCGCAGGTAGATAGGATAGTGAAGAAGGCGTTTTGTATGCTTCCCTTTTTTGGTCAGAATATTGAGCACAGGAGTTGGGAGGTCATGTTGCGGCTGTACAGGACATTGGTGAGGCCACGTTTGGAATATTGCGTGCAAATTTGATCTCCTTCCTATCGGAAAGAAGTTGTGAAACTTAAGGGTTCAGAAAAGATTTACAAGGACATTGCCAGGGTTGGAGGATCTGAGGTACAGGGTGAGGCTGAACAGGTTGGGGCTGTTTCGTCAGGTGCGTCGGAGACTGAGGGGTGACCTTATAGATGTTTACAAAATTATGAGGGACAAAGTCTTTTTTTCCCTAGGGTCGGGGAGTCCAGAACTAGAGGGCATAGGTTTATGGTGAGAGGGGAAAGATATAAAAGAGACCTACGGGGCAATTGTTTTCACGCAGAGGGTGGTACGTGTATGGAATGGGCTGCAGGAGGATGTGGTGGAGGCTGGTACAATTGAAACATTTAAGAGGCATTTGAATGGGTATATGAAATGAAGGGTTTGGAGGGATATGGGCCGTTTTTTAGTAGGTGGGACTAGATTGGTTTGGGATATCTGGTCGGCATGGATGGGTTGGACCGAAGGGTCTGTTTCCATGCTGTACATGTCTATGACTCTATGAATAATTGAAAAAGTGATAGCCGGTCCCAAATATTATTCTGTGTCTGATGTTGTTCTGATCGCATAAGCTTCTTGTAATGGGATTTCTTCCCAGAAAATGTGGATTTAACTGAATTCACTTTGCGGCAGGCAGTCGAGCCATTCTAATGACTCCTGCATCAGGAATCCTCCACGAGTGGTAAAGATGCCTGTGAGATTTTCTTCTCACACGTTTTTGTCAGTAGGACCAAAATAAGACAGATGGTGCAATAGGCTGCTGCTTCTCAGGCAGGTAATATTCTTCTTCCGCTCTGTGTTGAAACATGCAATGATATCAACTGAATACCAAACTGTATATGTGTGACATACTTGAACATTCTGTGGAACATTATTGTGGTTTGTATGTAGGTGCATCATTGCTGTTGTCGTACATAGTAACTTTCATCCGCAAAACATGTCCTCGCATTCTAAATTGATAACATGTTCGCATCCGTCTGCATTTCTTAAACAATTGGTTAATGTCTTCATAATAACTGTATTAATATCAATTGATCTTATTCTTTAAACTCATTCACGTGTTTCAGTCGCTTTAACAAGCGAAAATATGTTTCCAATGGATATACTTTTGTGAAAATAGAGTATGTTTCAACAAATTATCTCATCCATAATCTAAACTGAGTTTTCTTCATAAGATGAGACCTTCCTTCCGGAAGGATGAGTTGCACTTCGGCGAGTCGCTGTGGACTTGTTGGGCCGAAGGGCGTATTTCCTCATTAAAGTAATCTAACATAATCTAATCTAATCTAATGTCAACGAGTAGAGGGAAACATATTTCAAAACCTTCGAAAACAATCGTTTATTCAGAAATTATGTATTTATTTTCAAAGTTTAGGGCATCTTACCTGCACACATTGTGTCAGATGTGTTCTCAGTAATGCCCTTTAACGATGCAGTAAACCATTCCTACGATTAAAAGTGACAATCTTTCGGGAAACACCATCATTCCATTGACCGTCCAAATTACTTGCTGTATCTGCAGCCTAACTATATATGATCCATGTACCAGGAATACGAAAACAACCTGTGTCGAAGAGTTTTGCAGAGGTCTTCCATTTAAACTGTTTACTGCTGTTTTATGCTTCCTATCACACTAGATAACTCACTCTGTGTTATTTCTGATGAAGGCTTGCTCACTAAACTCCATGGCCTAAAATCACATTATGCATTCACTACATCCATTTGAAGACTTATTGAAGGACCATGTTGGTTCATGAGCTCGCTGAGCTTCAATCTTTTCAGTTCCCTTCATCGAAATCTCTGGTACAGATTATTGGTCTTTTAATAATTGATTAGGAACGACTTCACCAAGAGGGTTGTTAATCCATGCAGTTCCTTGCCGAGTAAAATTAATTAATACGACCTCAGTATTTTTCAAAGCTAATGTTATTTTTAACAATAAGGGGTATGGTCAGATGAATTAAGGGATA
>NW_025200955.1:1659-3960 GCF_004010195.1 Chiloscyllium plagiosum | reverse complement strand
GGTGGGAGGAAACTGGAGTACCCGGAGGAAACCCACGCAGACACGGGGAGAACGTGCAAACTCCACACAGTCAGTCGCCTGAGGCGGGAATTGAACCCGGGTCTCTGGCGCTGTGAGGCAGCAGTGCGAACCACTGTGCCACCGTGCCGCCCACACGGTGTCTCTCTGTGTCTGGGTGTGCATATGTCTATGTGCTTGTATCTACCGCTGTCTGTCTGTGTCTCAACTTGTGTGTTTCTATATGTGTTTGCTTCAATTTGTGCGTGACATACGTATATCTGTGTGTCACTACGTGTGCTTGTGTGTGTGTGTGTGTGTATGTGTGTGTATGTGTGTGCGTCTATCTTCATCTGTTAAAGCGTATGTTAATATAACGGAGTGTTTAAAGACACTTGTGTCCATTTCTGTGTCTGTGAAATGAGGTAGGTGCTGTTTTGGGAATGAGAGAACCGATGCCAGAACAGACAGTGGGTAACGTGAAAATTACTATTCATTGAACATTGCTTCTTATTTGGTAGGGCGTACAAGTTTCCAAATCTCCATAGGAGTTGCCCTTGTCTCCTGCAACTCGTGCGATGGTTCTTTGAACAGAGCGGGGAAAGTTTTGTGTGGGAATGTATATCAGACAATCCACCGTCCGACTTGGGTCTTTCTGTCCTGTTACAGTCAGTTTCTCCTGAAACGAGAGAAAAGGAGGGACGCTGTGATTATATGAATGTGTGGCATGGTATTAGTGATGTAATAGGTGTGTGTAAATGTTGAGGTGTCAAAAGTGAGTGAGTCCATACTGTTGAATCTATGCAGTGTTATTAGTGTAAGGGTTATGGTGAAGCAGGCAGAGGGAATAAGCAAAGATAGGTGCTGCATGCAGGAGTGACAGTGGTAGAGCATAAGACCTGTTCAATGGTTTCTGCTATAAAAGATATACAGTGAGCTTGAGGAAGCAGACGGAATACAGTGGAACTTATCATCGCAGAGTGGGAAGGTCATTCGTGCTTTTCTTCTATTGCCCAACATGTTTTTTTTTTTTCAGATCGCCTCAGTGTCGAGGTAGGCTTCACCGAATATCGTGTCCAAGTTACCATCACAGACCATGTCCAACAGGTTCCACAGAATCGGCTTCAGTGGACAATACAATTACCAAGGAGTAGCAAGCATTGGTGATTTATATAGTTAAACCAAAACTGTTGTACAAATTTTGCACAACTTATGCTCTGGATATGAGCTACGCAAATATTGTGGGTGCTGCTAACAGCCTCAAGGAGTTGATTGGGCGAATTATGCATGAATTGGGGCAGCAGTGAGCCAATCGGTGGCACCATTCAGAATATTCACGGCTAAGCCGATTGTGTGTGGCCATTGCTTATCTGTTCCCAATAAACACCGACTCTCCTCTCCAACAAATACCAGTCCAGGTTACCTTGAATTTTCTCAATAAAGATCTCTTCACTGTTGCATGACGATGTGGACACCATAGATAATACAACACCAAAGACAAATGGATATCCTTTTTTCAATGCTGTTCCTTTATTTTAAAACGATATCAATCTGACATCAATCGTCATCTCTTTTGAAATGTAAGGGCACATGAATTGTGAACAGATATAAACCATTCACTACTCAAAATATGTCCAACTTTACCATTCGCTCTTTCAAATTTAATATGTGTCAAACACAACCTCGATTGTTCTTTACAGATGAGATATCAGATAGCATAACACCGTAAGATATGCCATTTAATAATGTGTTAATATTTCTCAACACCGTTCTCATGCCTTTACCCTGCAACCCCTGATGGTCTTATTAGTCAAAAAACGTATCTAAAATGGTCCTACAGACATTATTTAGATTTAGATTAAATTACAGTGTGGAAACAGGCCCTTCGGCCCAACAAGTCCACACCGACCCGCCGAAGCGAAACCCACCCCTACCCCTACCCCTAACCCTAACCTAACACTACAGGCAATTTAGTATGGCCAATTCACCTGACCCTGCACATCTTTGGATGGTGGGAGGAAACTGGAGTACCCGGAGGAAACCCACGCAGACACGGGGAGAACGTGCAAACTCCACACAGTCAGTCGCCTGAGGCGGGAATTGAACCCGGGTCTCTGGCGCTGTGAGGCAGCAGTGCGAACCACTGTGCCACCGTGCCGCCCACACGGTGTCTCTCTGTGTCTGGGTGTGCATATGTCTATGTGCTTGTATCTACCGCTGTCTGTCTGTGTCTCAACTTGTGTGTTTCTATATGTGTTTGCTTCAATTTGTGCGTGACATACGTATCTCTGTGTGTCACTACGT
>NW_025200955.1:0-1144 GCF_004010195.1 Chiloscyllium plagiosum | reverse complement strand
AGACCTGTTCAATGGTATGTGCTATAAAAGATATACAGTGAGCTTGAGGAAGCAGACGGAATACAGTGGAACTTATCGTCGCAGAGTGGGAAGGTCATTCGTGCTTTTCTTCTATTGCCCAACATGTTTTTTTTCAGATCGCCTCAGTGTCGAGGTAGGCTTCACCGAATATCATGTCCAAGTTACCATCACAGACCATGTCCAACAGGTTCCACAGAATCGGCTTCAGTGGACAATACAATTACCAAGGAGTAGCAAGCATTGGTGATTTATATAGTTAAACCAAGAGTGTTGTACAACTTTTGCACAACTTATGCTCTGGATATGAGCTAGGCAAGTATTGTGGGTGCTGCAGTAATAAAGGATGATGTTAAGTTGCGTTAATACTGCATTAATTAAGTGACTGATAATGCTGTGAAAAATAAATTCCATAACTGCATGTCAGGTAGGGTGAATAGCATTTTGTGAACCAATCGAGAGACCAGATTATTCGGATTTCATGTTTTGACGTCAGAAACACGAGTTAACAACCTGGCTCAAAGCAGTTGCTGAGGAATAGTGTCAACAACATATTGACTTTACATGATGTCTGCATACAACATAGAATTTTTTGAACATTACTATCAAACATCGTGGAAGCTCAGAAACGAGAGGTCAAGTTGGCTGCACCGAAAGTTCATTATAATATTGATTTGAAGATAATCAGTGGTTGTTACTGACATAAATACTGCATGTCTGAAAGATATGTATCTCACTCTAAGGCATAAGCAGTAAAGGAAGAGAAGGTGACTCAACATAACAAATTAAAGACTGTACTAATTCAATGGAAGTGGCTTCAGAACAATTCCACATATTGTGGAAAACTTAGAACTCTGACAATTTTACGATGCAGAATAGGTGGGTGAAGAAACTGCCAAACATACCAAACAGAGAACATGAGTGTAAACGAACAGGAAACACAAATGCTGCCTAAACCTCCATCTATATTTCAAAATAGAACAACATCGAACAACATCAAATGTGGAAAGTTGTAAGCAGGATTGCAGAATTTGTTGTGGAGAATAGGGACATTTTAGAGAAACTAACCAGTTACTTTGCACTAGTCTTCATTGAGAAACGTCCAGAAAATCTCTGAGAAATACCA
>NW_025200954.1:5530-6898 GCF_004010195.1 Chiloscyllium plagiosum | reverse complement strand
ACTGTAGGATATTGAGGGTACGTGCTGTGCCATTGAAATTAACCATGACCATCTTTAATCGCTATTATCTGTAGTCTGCAGTATTAGGGAAAGAAATCCTGCAGACACACTCTGCCCAATGAAGGGTCTCAAATAGATATTTATTACTGAACACTAGAGACGAAGGAAGTGCATAATTTCTGGTCCCAAAACACCGATCACTCTTAACCAACTCTAACGTGCGACTGCCTTCTTCCTAAAACAATGAAATGATACCAGGCCGGTTATTACTGTCCAGCCTCTCCTCCTCACTGACTGTGTCTTCGATCTGCCCCCCCCCCCATCCACACAAGGCAACCCAAGCTCGGGGTCTTTGTGAAAATCAAGGCCGGAGTGTGCAGGCCTCCTGGAGAGGGGGATGGGCATTTTAAAACTGAAGGGGGTGGGTGAGGTGACAATAATATCACACACTGGACTGAGGGGTGGCAGATGGAGTTTACTTTGTATTAATGCGAAGTATTGGATTTGGTAAATCAAACAAGAGCAGGATCTATACAATTAAAAGCAGGGCCTTTGGTAGTGTTGCAGAACAGAGACCTAGGCCATCAGGCATAGTCCTTTCAAATTTGCATCTCATACAGAAAGTGTGGTTAAGAAGGTGTTTAACACACTTGGCTTCATTGGTCAGACCTTTGAGTATCGGAATTGGGACGTCATGTTGTGGTTGTGCAGGACATTGGTGAGACCTCTTCTGGAATACTGTGTCCAGTCTGGTCATCCTGCCCGCTCATGCCATAGGCACACCACCCTCTGGGTGAAAAAGCTGCCCCTTCGGTCACTTTTAAATGTTTCCCCTCTCACCTTAAACCTATGTCCTCTAGCTTTGGTCTCCCTGGGCCCTTCGAAAAGACCTTGACTGTTCACTTTGGTATTATTGACCTAGATGTAATTAAGATGGAGAGGGTTGAGAACAGATTAACCTGGATGTTTCTGGGAATGGAAGGGAGTGAGCTATAAGTAGAGGCTGGTAGACTGGGACTGTTTTTCACTGCAGAGTATGAGATTAAGGGGTAGCTTTACAGTGGTTTATAAAATCATGAGGGGTACAGATAAGCTGAAGGGCTGATGTCTTTTCCCTCAAGGTGGGGATTCAAAACTGAGGGATATTTTAAGGTGCGAGAAAAAAGATTTGCATAAGTCATGAGAGGTAATTATTTGAAATAGAATCTGGCTTGTGTGTGGAATGAACTTCCAGAGGAAGTGGTGAAAGCAGGGACAGTTACAATGTTTAAAGGACATTTAGATCAGTCCATGGATAAGACATCAGTTTGGATGGTGCTGTGAGCAGCTGCCCTCTCCCCCCCCCTCTCTGAATGAATCCCTGTTGGT
>NW_025200954.1:0-3390 GCF_004010195.1 Chiloscyllium plagiosum | reverse complement strand
CTCGGTGGGTCTGGTCGTGTGGCCCACTCTGGGAAGAGAATGGTCCCCCTCTGTACTAGCCCATTCACCAGGACCTCCGTGCTCCTGTCGACAAACCGTGGTGTAATTACCCCTTATCTGCCAGGCTCGGGGTAAACTGTGCAGGGCACCTCCTAACAGAGAAAGCTCAACCGTGTGCTCAGTGGCCTTTTAAAGATGGTGCCAATGTCATGGATCATGGAATATCCAGGGACACCCGGGCGATGGTGAGTACCTCCAGCCATATTGGGTGGGAGAATCGGCCTGGGATTGAATGAGAGGGACACCTCTCATTCAATGGTTAATGAGGTGAGTTCGATAAGATAGCACCAGGAAACTAGCTCGGCCTAGTGTAGATGATCCCTCCGTCACAGTCAATGGAAATGGCACTGAGACAAATTCTTGTTATATTTAGCTCAATGAGCCAAAGACTCTGCTGACCCTACACCCAGATACAAAGCAGCAGAACAAATACTCATATAAAACTCTGCCTCATCTGAACTGCCACCAATATCATGTTCACCTACAATTCCTGGAAACACTACTGTTACAGGATGCTGTTAAAATGTTTTCATTTCTGCATTCTGAAACCTGGGAACACATCCTTCCATAACATTTTCTCTCAGTCTCCCCCTCTCTGTCAATTTCCCATACCCCTCCCATTTGTTATTGTTTAAACTGATTCCCCCTCCATCTCTGTGGCAGGGATGTTCACACCCACAGCATCCCCTTGTCAGGGCACAATGGAGAGATGGAGTTGTAAATGGATGGGAGCTGCACACCCTGTCACTTCCAGCATGGGCTGCAAGATTCCCCACACTGGGCAGTGATCTAACACACTGTTACTGAGCAATGCACTGGGGTGGTGTACACAGTCCTACATGCTGGGAGGGTAACTGCTCCTGGTTTACAAATCAATGCCCTGGTTTGGTGTTCACAGTCCTACATGCTGGGAGGGTAACTGCTCCTGTGTTACAGATGAATGCCCTGGTTTGGGGTACACAACCCTACATGCTGGGAGGGTAACTGCTCCTGGGTTACAGATCAATGCCCTGGTTTGGTGTACACAGTCCTACATGCTGGGAGGGTAACTGCTCCTGGTTTACAGATTAATTCACGGGTGACCACTGCACAGGTATATCTAACCATTTCAGTTGATCTGGCAATGCCTTTAGTTCCCATCCATGTGATTGGACCCTCCGTCTCTCACCCCATTAATGTGAGTGTGTCCAGGTACAGTACATCATGTTGGTGGGGTGGGTAGGGGGGAAAGGTGATGGACAGGTCAAAGAGTTCCCCGGAACGTTCTGTCCCTGACATTCTATAACTGACATTCCGTGGAACGTTCTGTCCCCAACATTCTATAACTGCCATTCCCCGGAACGTTCTGTCCCCGACATTCTATAACTGACATTCCCCGGAACATACTGTCCCCGACATTCTATAACTGTCATTCCCCGGAACGTTCTGTCCCAGACGTTCTATAACTGACGTTCCCCGGAACGTTCTGTCCCAGACATTCTATAACTGACATTCCCCGGAACATTCTGTCCCTGACATTCTATAACTGCCGTTCCCTGGAACGTTCTGTCCCTGACATTGTTTGTGAACAGCCGGACGTCAGTGAATTGAACAAACGATAAGATCCCGAGGGAAGAGATTCCGTTCCAGGGAGAAGGAGACACTGTTCCGAAGGCCCCTCAGGCAGTTAAAGGGGGGAATACGTTTTCCCTGCGTTTACATTTCTCCACGACACAGGATAGACCACAATTTAGACCAAAATACAGGAATTTCCAAACTCAGTTTGCCTTCAGGAAACTGGGAGAGAATCCTTTAGGACAGCAACGTCCCCATCCTCCGTATTAGGAACTGGGAAGGAGTGACCTGTGTCTGCTCTCGAGTGATCGAGTGTGTGGGAATGTTCTAGAAACCATCTGTCCTTATGGATGTGTCTCTGTGTGTTTGGGGAGAGAAGGTTTCTTGTGGTTTATGTCACTTTTTTGTCAGTAATTCAGATCTTCCCATTTGTTATTCCAGCTCCGATTATTTTAATAAATCCCTGAATACAGGGACACATTTGAAAATCTCACTGTGTCCCTGATCAAATGGGTCCCTTTGCCTCCAGGCTGATGGATAATGGGTTTGTTTTCCTTCCTCACAGTTAACGTAGTGACCATCTACGTCCTGCTTTATAAAGATTGTGGATTGTCTCCGTGTGTCAGACGTTACCTGGGGGCCATGGCAGCGGCGGATCTCCTGGTCATTATCCTCGACCTGATCCTGAGACACATTCCCATTGTTTATGAGGAACAGTCTTATTTTCTGAAGGACTCCGTCCCTGTGTGTAATATCCACGCCGTCCTGCTTTATACAGCCACTGACTGCTCTGTCTGGTTCACCGTCACTTTCACCTTTGATCGGTTTGTGGCAATTTGTTGCCAGAATCTGAAAAGTAAATATTGCAGTGAGAAGACGGCGGCTGTGGTTCTGGGAGCAGTGACTGTGCTGAGCTGTTTAAAGAACATTTCCTGGTATTTTATGCTCACGGCTCGGTATTGGCTGGTGAACACCCCCTGGTTTTGTTCTGTAACAGTCGCTGGTCTGTTCTCCAGTGGCTGGGCCACAATCGAGTCCCTCCACCACATTCTAACCCCGTGTGTCCCATTTCTCCTGATTCTGCTGCTCAATGTTCTCACTATCAGACACATTGTAGTGACCAGCAGAGCCCGCAGGAGACTCCGAGCTCACACCAATGGGGACGCTCAGTCTGACACTGAAATGAGAAACCGAAAAAAATCCATCATTTTACTATTTGTGATCTCGGCCAATTTCATCCTGTTATGGTCTACGTTCATGCTGTATTCTATATGGCACCGGATGTGGTGGTTTGGGTTTCGGTCTGTGCATCTCCATCCCTTTGTGCAGGAATTGGGCTTCATGCTGCAGCTCCTCAGTTGCTGCACAAACACCGCGATTTATGCCGTGACCCAGACTAAGTTCAGGCAGCAGCTGAAGAATGTGCTGAAATATCCCTTCACCCAGATCCATCCATCCATTCAATTCCCTCATGAATCACACCATCCAGGATTTTCTCATTTCAGTTCAGTGTTTCAGCGATGGAGCAGCCTGTCGCGATGGTAACAGACTGAGGGTAGCGCTGGGTTGTCCATCCTCATCCCCACAGGGGGGTTACAGGGAAACATTTCAATGTTTCTGACAACTCAGGGACCAGTGAGAAAAGGCACCATCCCACTGACTGTATCCATCACTGCCATTTGTAAAGAATAAAAATGTTGATTAAAGCGGGCCCAGCAGCAGAGTGACCGATGTTGTTGTGTATCTTTGTGTTGGAGAAGCTGAGCTGGTGAGAGA
>NW_025200953.1:0-6898 GCF_004010195.1 Chiloscyllium plagiosum | reverse complement strand
AGCATGAGAACACAACGCTGCATAGAGCATGAGAACACAATGATGCATACAGCATGACAACATAACGCTGCATAGAGCATGAGAACATAAAGCTGCGTAGAGCATGAGAACAAAATGTTGCAAAGAGCATGAGAACACAACGCTGCATAGAGCATGAGTACACAAGGCTGCATAGAACATGAGAACACAATGCTGCAAAGAGCATGAGAACATAATGTTGCAAAGAGCATGAGAACACAACGCTGCATAGAGCATGAGTACACAATGCCGCAAAGAGCATGAGAACAAAATGTTGCAAAGAGCCTGAGAATACAATGTTGCAAAGAGCATGAGAACACAACGCTGCATAGAGCATGAGTACACAAGGTTGCATAGAGCATGAGAACACAATGCTGCATAGAACATGAGAATACAATGCTGCAAAGAGCATGAGAACATAATGTTGCAAAGAGCATGAGAACACAACGTTGCATAGAGCATGAGTACACAATGCCGCAAAGAGCATGAGAACACAATGTTGCAAAGAACATGAGAATACAATGTTGCAAAGAGCATGAGAACACAACGCTGCATAGAGCATAAGTACACAAGGCTGCATAGAGCATGAGGACACAAGGCTGCATACAGCATGAGAACACATGCTGCATAGTGCATGGGAATACAATGCTGCATAGAGCATGAAAACACAACACTGCATAGAGCATAAGTACACAAGGCTGCATAGAGCATGAGAACACAAGGCTGCATAGAGCATGGGAACACAATTCCGCAAAGAGCATGAGAACACAATGTTGCAAAGAGCATGAGAATACAATGTTGCAAAGAGCATGAGAACACAACGCTGCATAGAGCATGAGTACACAATGCCGCAAAGAGCATGAGAACACAATGTTGCAAAGAGCATGAGAATACAATGTTGCAAAGAGCATGAGAACACAACGCTGCATAGAGCATGAGTACACAATGCCGCAAAGAGCATGAGAACACAATGTTGCAAAGAGCATGAGAATACAATGTTGCAAAGAGCATGAGAACACAACGCTGCATAGAGCATGAGTACACAATGCCGCAAAGAGCATGAGAACACAATGTTGCAAAGAGCATGAGAATACAATGTTGCAAAGAGCATGAGAACACAACGCTGCATAGAGCATGAGTACACAATGCCGCAAAGAGCATGAGAACACAATGTTGCAAAGAGCATGAGAATACAATGTTGCAAAGAGCATGAGAACACAACGCTGCATAGAGCATGAGTACACAATGCCGCAAAGAGCATGAGAACACAATGTTGCAAAGAGCATGAGAATACAATGTTGCAAAGAGCATGAGAACACAACGCTGCATAGAGCATAAGTACACAAGGCTGCATAGAGCATGAGGACACAAGGCTGCATACAGCATGAGAACACATGCTGCATAGTGCATGGGAATACAATGCTGCATACAGCATGAAAACACAACACTGCATAGAGCATGAGAACACAATGTTGCAAAGAGCATGAGAATACAATGTTGCAAAGAGCATGAGAACACAACGCTGCATAGAGCATGAGAACACATGCTGCATAGAGCATGGGAACACAATGCTGCATAGAGCATGAGAACATATTGCTGCATAGAGCATGAGAACACAATGCTGCATAGAGCATGAGAACACAACGATGTATAGAGCATGAGAACACAACACTGCAAAGAGCATGAGAACACAATGCTGCATAGAGCATGAGAACACAATGCTGCATAGAGCATGAGAACAGGGCAATGCATAGAGCATGAGAACACAACACTGCTTAAAGCATGCGTACACAACATTGCATAGATCATGAGAACACAAGGCTGCATACAGCATGAGGACACAAGGCTGCATACAGCATGAGAACACTGCTGCATAGAGCATGAGATCACAATGCTGCATAGAGCATGAGGTCATAACGCTGCATAGAGCATGAGAAGGCAACGCTGCAAAGAGCATGAGAGGACAGCACTGCACAGAGCAATAAGAACACAACACTGCATGAACATTGAGAAAATAACGCTGCATAGATCTTGAGAATATAACGCTGCATAGAACTTGAGAACACGACACTGCATAGAGCATGACAAAACAAAACTGCATAGAGCATGAGAAGACACCGCTGCATAGAGCACAAGAACACAGTGCTGCATAGAGCACGAGAACACAATGCTACATAGAGCATGAGAACACAGTCCTGCATAGAGCACGAGAACACAATGCTACATAGAGCATGAGAACACAGTCCTGCATAGAGCACGAGAACACAATGTTGCATAGAGCATGCGAACACAACATTGCATAGAGCATGAGAAGACACCGCTGCATAGAGCATGAGAACACAGTGCTGCATAGAGCACGAGAACACAATGCTACATAGAGCATGAGAACACAGTCCTGCATATAGCACGAGAACAAAATGCTGCATAGTGCATGAGAACAGAGTGCTGCATAGAGCATGAGGACATAAACGCTGCATAGATCATGTGAATACAATGCTGCATGGAGCATGAGAACACAACGCATGCATTGAGCATGAGAACACAACACGCTGAATAGAGCATGAGGACACAACATTTCTGAGAGCATGAGAACACGGTGCTGCATAGTGCATGAGAACACAATGCTGCACAGAGCATGAGAAGACAGTGCTGCACAGAGCAATGAGTACACAACACTGCATAGACAAACAGGACGTAAAGCTGCATAGGGCATGAGAACACAGTGCTTCACAGAGCATGAGAACACAATGCTGCATAGAGCAAGAGGACAAAATGCTGCATAGTGCATGAGAACAAATCACTGCATAGACCAATGAGAACACAATGCTGCATAGAGAGTGAGAACACAGTGATGCATAGAGCATGAGAACACAGCACTGCTTAGAGAATGAGGACATAACACTGCATAGAGCATGAGAACACAGTGCTGCATAAAGCATGAGAACACAAACTTCATAGAGCATGAGAAGACAGCGCTGCATAGAGCATGACAACACAGCACTGCTTAGAGAATGAGGACATAACGCTGCATAGAGCATGAGAACACAGTGCTGCATAGAGCATGAGAACACAAACTTCATAGAGCATGAGAAGACAACACTACATAGAGCATGAGAACATAACACTGCATAGAGTATGAGGAAATACACAGCAGAGAGCATGAGAACAAAGTGCTGCAGAGAGCATGAGAACACAACGCTGTATAGAGCATGAGAACACAATGCCACATAGAGCAAGAGAACACAATGCTGCAACGAGCATGAGAAGATAACATTGCATCGAGCAATGAGAACGCAATGCCACATAGAGCATGAGAACACAATGCTGCATAGAGCATGAGAGCACAACGCTGCACAGACCATGAGAACACAATGCTGCACAGAGCATGAGAACACAATGCTGCACAGAGCATGAGAACACAACACTGCATACAGCATGAGAACACAGCGCTGCATCGAGCATGAGAACACAATGATGCAGTGAGCATGAGAAAATAACACTGCAATAAGCATGAGAACACAACGCTGTAAAGTGCACGAGAACACAATGCTGCATAAAACATGAGAACTTAATGCTGCATAGAGCATGTGAACACAATGCTGCATAGAGCGTGATAACATAACGCTGCACAGAGCATGAGAACATAAAATTGCATGGAGCATAAGAAGTTAATTTTGCATAGAGCATGACAACACAAGGCTGCATAGAGCATGAGAACACAAGGCCGCTTAGAGCATGAGACCACAAGGCTGCGTAGAGCATGAGAACAAGTCAGTGCAGAGAGCAATGAGAACACAATGCTGTTTAGAGCATGCGAACACACCACTGCATAAAGCAAGAGAAGACAGCACTGCATAGAGCAATGAGAACACAACACTGCATAGAGCATAAGAACACAGTGCTGCATAGTGCATGCGAACATAACGCTGCAGAGAGCATGAGATGACAACGCTGCATCGAGCATGAGAACACAATGATGCATAAAGCAAGAGAAGACACCACTGCATAGAGCAATGAGAACACAACGCTGCATAGAGCATGAGAACGCAACACTGCATACAGCATGAGAACACAGCCCTGCATTGAGCATGATAACACAATGATGCAGTGAGCATGAGAAAATAACACTGCAATAAGCATGAGAACACAACGCTGTATAGAGAATGAGATTACAACATTGCATAGAGCATGAGAAAATAAGACTGCACAGAGCAAGAGAACACAACGCTGCATAGAGCACGAGAACATAATGGTGCACAGAGCATGAGATCACAAAGCTGCATGGAGTATGAGAACACAATGCTGCACAGCGCATGAGAACACATTGCTGCATAGAACATGAGACCACAATGCTGCTTGGAGCATGAGAACACAATGCTGCATAGTGCATGAGAACACATTGCTGCATAGAACATGAGACCACAATGCTGCTTGGAGCATGAGAACACAATGCTGCATAGTGCATGAGAACACAATGCTGCAGAGAGCATGAGAACATAAAATTGCACAGAGCATGAGAACATAACGCAGCATAGAGCATGGGAGCACAGTGCGCATGCAGCATGAGGACATAATGTTGCATACAACATTAGAACGATACACTGCATGGAGCATGAGGACACACTGCAGCAAACAGCATCATGACATACTGCTGCCTAGAGCATGAGAACGAATTGCTGCCTAGAGCATGAGAACAAAATTGCTGCCTAGAGAATGAGAATACAACAATGCATATAGCATGAGAACACAACGCTGCACAAAGCATGAGAAGACAACTCTGCATAGAGAATGAGAACATAACACTGCACAGAGCATGAGAACATAACACTGTATAGAGCATGTGAATACTGCGCTGAATAGAGCATGAGAACACAACGCTGCATAGAGTACGAGAACATAATGGTGCACAGAGCATGAGAACACAACGCTGCATGGAGTATGAGAACACAATGCTACATAGTGCATGAGAATACAATGCTGCACAGAGCATGAGAACATAAAGCTGCACAGAGCATGAGAACAGAACGCAGCATTGAGCATGAGAATATAATGCTGCACAAATCATGAGAACACAACGATGCATTCAGCATAAGAACACAGTGCTGCATTGTGCATGAGAACACAACGCTCATAGTGCATGAGAACACAGTGTTGCATAGAGCATGAGAACACAACGCTGCATAGAACATGAGAACACAATGATGCATGGAGCATGTGAACACATTGCTGCATAGATAATGAGAACACAATGCTGCATAGAGCATGCGAACACTATACATCAGAGAGCATGAGAACACAATGCAGCAGAGAGCATGAGAACACAATGCGCATAGAGCATGAGAACACAACGCTGCATAAAGCATGGGAACACAGTGCTCTATGGAGCATGAGAACACAACCCTACACAGATCATGAGAACATAACGCTGCATAGAGCACGAGAACATAACGCTGCATAAAGCATGGGAACACAGTGCAGCATACAGCATGAGGACATAATGTTGCCAACAACATTAGAGCAGAACACTGCATCGAGCATGAGGACACACTGCAGCAAACAGCATCATGACATAACGCTGCATAGAGCATGAGAACATAATGCTGCATAGAGAATGAGAATACAACAATGCATGTAGCATGAGAACACAACGCTGCCTACAGCATGAGAAGACAACGCTGCAAATAGTATGACAACACAACGCTGCATAGATCATGAGAACATAACGCTGCATAGAGCATGAGAACATAAAGCTGCGTAGAGCATGAGAACACAATGTTGCAAAGAGCATGAGAACACAATGTTGCAAAGAGCATGAGAACACAACGTTGCATAGAGCATGAGAACACAAGGATGCATAGAGCATGAGAACACAACGCTGCATAGAACATGAGAACACAATGCTGCAAAGAACATGAGAACACAATGCTGCAAAGAACATGAGAACACAATGTTGCAAAGAGCATGAGAACACAACGTTGCATAGAGCATGAGAACACAATGCTGCATAGAACATGAGAACACAATGTTGCAAAGAGCATGAGAACACAACGCTGCATACAGCATGAGAACAGTGTTGCATAGAGCATGAGATCACAATGCCGCAAAGAGCATGAGATCACAATGTTGCAAAGAGCATGAGATCACAATGTTGCAAAGAGCATGAGAACACAACGTTGCATAGAGCATGAGAACACAAGGCCGCATAGAGCATGAGAACACAATGCTGCATAGAACATGAGAACACAATGCTGCAAAGAGCATGAGAACACAATGTTGCAAAGAGCATGAGAACACAACGCTGCATAGAGCATGAGTACACAAGGCTGCATACAGCATGAGAACACAAGGCTGCATAGAGCATGAGAACACATGCTGCATAGAGCATGGGAACACAATGCTGCATAGAGCATGAAAACATATTGCTGCATAGAGCATGAGAACACAATGCTGCAAAGAGCATGAGAACACAATGTTGCAAAGAGCATGAGAACACAACGCTGCATAGAGGATGAGTACACAAGGCTGCATAGAGCATGAGAACGCAAGGCTGCATAGAGCATGGGAACACAATGCCGCAAAGAGCATGAGAACACAATGTTGCAAAGAGCATGAGAATACAATGTTGCAAAGAGCATGAGAACACAACGCTGCATAGAGCATAAGTACACAAGGCTGCATAGAGCATGAGAACACAAGGCTGCATACAGCATGAGAACACATGCTGCATAGAGCATGGGAACACAATACTGCATAGAGCATGAGTACATATTGCTGCATAGAGCATGAGAACACAATGCTGCATAGAGCATGAGAACACAACGATGTATAGAGGATGAGAACACAACATTGCATAGAGCATGAGAACACAATGCTGCATAGA
>NW_025200952.1:2897-6897 GCF_004010195.1 Chiloscyllium plagiosum | reverse complement strand
CTAGATCAATGATTTGGAGGAGGATGTTTAAGGCATGATTAGAAAGTGTGCAGATTACACGAAAATAAGTGAGGAAGGGTCTCAGCAATTGCAACAGGGCCCTGATCAGCTGGGGAATTGGGCTGAGAAATGGCAAATGGAGGTTAATCTTGACAAGGGCAAAATCTAGCATTTTGGAAAGTCACATTAAGACAGGGGTTTCGTGGTGGTAGGTAGGGCCTGAAGGAGTCCAGTGGAACAGAGGGACCTTGGATTCCAGGTGCACGGTTCTCTGAAAGGGGAGTCACAGTTAGACTGGGCAGTGAAGAAGGCTTTTGGCACAATGAGCCCTTCATCAGTCAGGGCATGGAATATCGAAGTTGTGAAGTTATGTTGTAGTTGTGCACGATGTTGGTGAGGCCGCACTTGGATATTGTGTTCAGTTTTGGCCACCTTGCTATACAAAGGATGTTATTAAACTGAAAAGAGTGCAGAAGGAATTTACAAGGATATTGCCAGAACTCAACTAGACGGTTATAGAGAGAGGTTGGACAAGCTAGGGCATTGTCTTTCGTGTGTAGGAGACTGAGGGGTGTCCTTATAGAGGTGTATAAGATCATGGGAGGCATGGATAGGGTGAATGCACTCAGTCTTTATCCAAGGCTTGGGGAATCGAGGACGAAAGGGCATTAGTTTAAGGTGAAAGGGGAAAGATTAAAAGGGAACCTGGGGGACAACGCTTTTACCCAGAGTGTATACACATACGGAATGAACTACCAGCGGAATTGGTCAAGGAGTATACATTTAATAACATTTAAAAGGCACTTGGACAAATACATGGAGAGGAACGTATTGGAAGGATATGGGTCAAGTGCAGGGAAACAGGGTTAGTGTGGATGGGCCAGTTTGAGCCTGTCTCCATGCTGTAGAACTCTATGATTCTATGAACATACCCAGGTGTCCCACAATACAGAAGCAGCCAAAGCAATAGGAACACGAGCTGGTACAAATGTGAAACAGTCCTGCAGAATTTGGCAGGAAGCCAGCCTGGCCTTGCAGCGAAGGATTCCTGGTACAGTAGCTGTGGTGAGATACCCAAAGAGAACTGGAGAAGGAAGCTCGAAAGCTCACTCCATTGCCGATAGCCGATAGCCATAAGGCAGCTGGGATCCAGTCACCCCAGGGAAACCTATAGGCTGTGACAGAGCTAGGTCTCCTACACAATGAGCAGGACAGAAGGTTGCAGGAAAATCTCACCCACATGGGACTACTCCATGGGAAGAGCCCATTGCAGTGAAAGGGGGGTCTCTGGGGATGGGGAGGCAGCCTCAGGTTACATTGACAATCTGGAAGGATAGTGTAGGGAGCTCCAAGCAGCAGCATGGGTCCTGTACATCTGCAACACGGAGCAACCCACATCAGGCCCCAGTCGGAGGTGCCAGGAGCACATACAATCCATAGAGAACCAGGATTCCTCCCAGAATAGGATAATGTGAGCCTTTGGTGTTCCACGTTCCCAGGGAGATAATGACAGACCCCACACTGACACATCCACACCTGCCCACGGATGGGGACTCCCACTGCCTTGCTCCCAGGTAACTGCACCTTTTGCCCCCAGCTCTGACCCACAGCCGAACTCAGTTTCCATGAATCCTGTGGTTACCCAGTGTCAGACAGCTGATGGTCTCACTCCGTACACAACAGCCATTCCAACCACCCAGCTGGTGGGCACTCTGTTTGATCCTGTCTCAAACCCAGATATATTTTTAATGAGATAGACCGACAGTCTGTCATACACGGACTGGATGCTGACAAAGAAATTAAATTAATCACCATGTGACTTTGTTCAGCCCTCCCTGAGGGACAACAGTGAGGGAGGTGAATCCAGGATGAAATGAAGGCAGCGGTCCTCACTGCTCGAGAAAAGTCCCATCCCGGGTTAGTGACAAACAGCGGAAATATTTGTTCCAGGAGAACACCCACACTAACATGTCTCACTGTCAGTTACAGCAGCTCACCAAAGGCTGGCTTAATGACAGCTGCAAGGACACTTTCGGTGGGGCACTGGGCTTGGTGCAAGGAATTCCAATTATCCCAAGTGACAAAGTTAGGATGGGGATCTTTGAAGTCGAAAGTATCGGAATTATATGAAAAAAAGGTCTTTGGATGTGTTATCATGATTCCCTCCCACATGCTGTGGAGATAGAGGGAACATTGACAGGGACCACACTTACGTAAATGTGAAGGAACAGGCCATACCACAGCATTCCCACCGCCTGTCATTAACGAATTCGGCTCCTCTCACATCAAGCTGTGGTCCTAACTGCACTCACATTGATATATCTCGGGATACCGGTGGTTAGGATTCAGGCTGCAACAGATGGGTACGATCATGGTGAATAATACCTGGATACACCCCCAGGGACAGGAAGGTAGATGGAACTCCCCGGGTGATCACCTTAGTTTCATTCATTTGCAACGTTTGAGTGTTCCTGGCTGGGCCCAGTATTGATTGCCTGTCCGTAGCTGCTCGGGAGCTGGTTTTGGTGGTGAGCTGCCTCCTTGAACTGTTGCAGGTGGTGGACCCACAATGCCCTTCGGGAGGGAATTCCTGGAGTTTGAGTCAGCAGGTCTCATTCCCTTGCATTTATTCTGCTCACTGGATGTTGGCTATGCATCACAATTCTGTGTGGATTCTCAGAACGGAGTATAATTTGTCGAAACGGTTAGGAGTGCCACAGTCGCTCAGTGGTTAGCACTGTTACCTCACAGCGCCAGAGACCTGGGTTTGATTCCACTATTGAGCGACTGTCTGTGTGGAGTTTGTATATTCTTCCTGCAACTGCATGGGTTTTCTCCCACTGTTCAATGGTGCACATTTTTGACAGATTGCCCATAGTGTCGAGGGATATTCAGGTTAGCTGGAATAGCCATGGGAAATGCAGGGTTTCAGGGATTTCATCAGGGGACGGATCTGAGTTGGAATCTCTTCAGAGAGTCATTGTGGACTCGATGGGCTGAAGATCCTGTTTCTGCTCTGTCGGGATTCTATGATATCACTTATCAGCCATATGACAATCGGTTTGACCAATGTACAAAATGGCTTTCGCTCAAACAGCAGGCTACTCTGATAACAAACAACCAGCTTTTAAAATTAGGTTTGTAATTCATTGTATAAGCTTCTTTCTATTCAAAAGACTGGATGGGGGAGGGGGAATGGGTGAAATGTTGCGGTCTCCTTGCTAACACACAGATAGACAGCCAAGAGATGCTGGGTATATTGGACAAGTTATACTCCCAAACCACAAAAGCCAGACAGCAGCCAGATGGTTATCCCATCAGCATAATGTCAAAGGCAGCAGGTCCCCTGGGCAGGCATATCCCTAACAACGTCTCCACCAAACAAAGGAGGGCCCAGATAGGAAGGTACCAGGTCCTGCTACACAAAGAAACTAACAGGAACAAGCCATCCAAATGATTAGCAACGTTTCAAACTATTAACTGATTCTCCGAATTGGCCAGAAGTACAGAAAGTTCTGGGAAACCATCCAGAAATGAACAAAAACCGGATCACCTGCAGACTGATCTCTTGAGTTTTCTGGAGGCTTTCTGAGGTGACCAACATGGCAAGGGACAGAGACCAGCTCACCATCCAGAGAGAGGGAGAGAGAGTGGGAGAGAGATAAGCTGAAGCAAACCCCAGGAGCATGGGAGAGAGGGAGTGTGAAAAAACCATTGAGAGAGAGGGAGCTGGAACCAACTGGAATACTGAGTGTCACCCCTTCAGTCTGTCCAAGCTTCAACACCTGTTTCTCTCAGTCTGACTTCCCCTTCTCTCTTTGTCATTCTCTCTCCCTGTCTGTCTCTTTCTCTCAATCTGCCTTTCTCTCACACCCTCCCTCTCACTGTCTGTCTCTGCCCCATCTTTCTCTCATCCCCCTTCTCCATCCCCACTCTCTCTACCTCTCTCTCTTTTTCTCACCCTCCCTTTCTCTTTTTCTTTATTTCAGACCTGAAAGTG
>NW_025200952.1:0-961 GCF_004010195.1 Chiloscyllium plagiosum | reverse complement strand
GCGCTGCTGCGATGCAGTGAGAATGATGTACAGGCAAGAATAGCAAGATCCCACAGAACTGAGAGAGAGGTGCAGAGAGAGATGAGCAAGGTGTTGGTTTTGTGAAAGATTGAATAAATAAACATTCCTAAAAAAATTGGCGAGGTGACAAAGGGGAAAAGGCAATCAACCGGGAAATGTAAACAGGACAGAGATGTGAAGGATGTTGAGAGATAGGGATTGAAGGAAAGATGTGGGAGAGAGAACTGGGAACACAAAAATAAACATGAGAGCTGCAGAGAGAGAGGGAAGCAGTGAAATCTGTGAGATCAGATCCCTCTCTAGCATTTTGCTCCTTTGTCTCTCCCCATTCCCACAGACAACCTGAATCCCACATTGTGTGTGTGTGTAAGTGTGTGTGTGTTTGCTCTCTCTGATTCCAGCTCTTGTCTGATGATTCCTCATGGCAGAATAATATGATTCTCTGTGTCTGTATTGTCCTGGTATCTGCTCCCAAATCAAATGCTAATTCATCCATGATCCTATTGAATAGCAGAGCAGGCTCGAGGGCTGAATGGTCTCCTGTTCCTATTTCGGATGGTCTTATGTTCTTAATGTTATCTCCCAGCTCTTGGCCCCACACTGGAGGTAATGACTGCACAAGGGCCTGATCTGTCGAGTGCTGCACTCTTCCATGAGTCTCGGAGTGAACCAGCCTGATTTGGATTGGAGTTGCAGACTCTCAGTGAGAAGTGAAATCTCCTTGAGGTTCCTCTCAGTCTCTCACTGTAAGGTGGAGCAGGCCAGTCACGGGGAAGCAAACAGCAGGCCAGATGTGCTCTGTCCTCCAGCTTCATTTCAGAAGGCCACATGGGCGGGGATTGTTTCCTTCATCAGCTTCCCGTGCTCTCCCTTCTGGGTTAGAGTGGGGGCCGAATGGCCTTGCTGCTGGCTCCTATTGAGGTGCAGGCTGGCTATGATT
>NW_025200951.1:0-6896 GCF_004010195.1 Chiloscyllium plagiosum | reverse complement strand
TTTGAATACTCTCTGTAGACCGGGCGGTGTTTGTATACTCTCTGTAGACCGGGCGGTGTTTGAATACTCTCTGTGACTCTGCTCCCCGTGTGTATGCCCCGCTCAGCCCCCTCTATACTCCCCAACCACCCTCTGCCCACCCTTACCCCATGCGATGACAGAATGCCAGCCGCCCCCTGTTGGTCATGCGATGAGGGGTGAGCGAGTGATGGGCCGTGTGCCTACCTGGGACTGACCACGTCCTGGGGCACTTGGAACCACTCCAGGAGTTTGCTCTCCAGCCCCACCCCGACCTTGACCAGGTAAGAGGTCGGGTCGACTGAGCACGCCCAGTAGTGCCTGCCCTGGGTCAGAGCCACATCGCCAACGACCAGGTCAATGCACAAGTGGCAGCTGGTCATGATCTGCTCAGCCGCGAAGAGCATGGGGAGACCGGCAACGCTACGGACAGCCTGTTGGTCCTTGCTGACGACGAGGCGGTCTCTGCTATAACCCCATTTGTTGTCCAGGAGGAAATGGAGGACTGGAGAATGGAGGGCGACAATGAGGGAGGGTGGGGGGGGGGTTCGGAGGATGATGGAAATGTCGGGGGTGTACAACACACACACACACCAAATAAAAACACAGAACGGGAACCAACAAGAGAGAGTTGGCCGAAGGAGATCGCGTCAGAAAAGATGGTGGGAGTGTTAAATATTTGATGGCAGACAATGAAACGGGAGACAGAGAGAAAAAGAGAGAGAGAGAAAGAAGCAGTCAGAAAATCAGTTGCCATTCCAACATCTCTCGGTGTTGGGGGGGGGTTGTGGGGACAGCTTCCTCACCTCCCAGCGGCCTCCTCTCCGATTCGGTCAAGATCGCGCTCAGACTCGTCAACCGGCGGTGGGCGGCCATTTTGTGGTGGGCGGCCACTTTGGCGAAGGCGGTGGGGGTTGGGGAGTGGGACGGCTGTGGGAAGGGCTGTCATTTTCTCCGATTCGGTCAAGATCGCGCTCAGACTCGTCAACCGGCGGTGGGCGGCCATTTTGTGGTGGGCGGCCACTTTGGCGAAGGCGGTGGGGTTGGGGAGTGGGACGGCTGTGGGAAGGGCTGTCATTTTGAGACGGTGGCCGTCGTGCGAAAGGGGGCATCGTGCAGAGAGCAACCGTTTCGCGAACGGCCGCCATTTTGGGAAGGGCTTGTCATTCACGGGAAGGCAAAGGCCTTGTGGTGTTATCGCTCGGCTTTTAACCCAGAGGCCCACGTAATGTTCTGCAGACCTGGGTTCGAATCCCACCACAACAGATAATCTCCGTGAGTCCACTCCGAATTGTTGGAAAAATCCATCTCGTTCAAAAATGCCTTTTAGGGGAAGGAAACTGCCCTCTTTACCTGATCTGGACTCCACGTGACTCCAGACCCACAGCAACGTGATTGACTCTTAACTGCCCTCTGGGCAATTATGGACGGGCAATAAATGCTGGCACAGCCAGCACTGCCCTCATCCCGTGAATATAATTTAGGGAACGTTCCCTGAGTGCCAGTTTGTGATGGTGGCCATTGTGTGAAAGGGAGCATTGTGCACAGAGCAGCCATTTTGGGAAGGGTAGCCATTTTGTGAAGGGTGGGCTAGGTCTTGCGATGGACGTGTGCTGCATTTTGTGCTGGCAGCTGTCGGGTGGAGGGCGGCCATTTTAAAGGA
This sequence comes from Chiloscyllium plagiosum, assembly GCF_004010195.1. Lineage (NCBI taxonomy): Eukaryota > Metazoa > Chordata > Chondrichthyes > Orectolobiformes > Hemiscylliidae > Chiloscyllium > Chiloscyllium plagiosum. The sequence goes on along the minus strand of NW_025200951.1, from coordinate 5,215 downwards.
AGTGGCCATTCTGAGAGGGGCGGCCATTTGAAGATTGGTGGCCATTCTGAGGGGATCGGCCACTTTAAGGGAGGTGGCCATTCTGAGAGGGGCGGCCATTTTGCGACGGACAGCTCCAGCCAATTGGTCCCTCTCCACGCACCCCCTTCTCTTCACGCATCACTCCCCCCACCCCCCCCCACCCCCACCCCACAACAACAAAGCCCCCAACTTCCATAGAAACAATACCCAAAATCCCAAGCACTCTCTAGCTCGCGTCCCGTCATCCACCCGCAAGATAACACCAGAAAAAATGGCGTCGACATGCAGAAGCGGTTTTTAATTTATTCGTTCACAGGAAGGATGCAGAAGCTTTGGAAAGAGATCAGATGTTGCCCAGTATGGAGGGAAGGTCTTATGAGGAAAGGCTGAGGGACTTTCGTTAGAGGTGACTTAATTGAGACATAAAAGATAATTAGAGGGTTAGATAGGGTGGACAGTGAGGGCCTTTTCCCTCAGATGGTGACGGCTCGCACGAGGGGACACAGCTTTAAATTGAGGGGTGGTAGATATAGGACAGACGTCAGAGGTAGTTTCTTTACTCAGAGAGTAGGAGGGGCGTGGAACGCACTGCCTACAACAGGAGTAGACTCACCAACTTTAAGGGCATTGAAATGGGCATTGGATAGGCACATGGGCGAGAAGGGAATGGTGTAGGTTAGATGGGCTTCAGATTGGTTCCACAGGCCAGCACGACATGGAGGGTCGAAGGGCCTGCACTGCGCTGGACTGTTCTATGTTCTATATGTTCGATGAATGAGGGGGTTTCTGGCTGGGCCAGTGTTTATTACCCAACCCTAATTGCCCAGGAGGTAGTTAAACACATGGGTCTGGAGTCACGTGTAGGCCTGACCAGGCAAAGGAGGGCAGTTTCCATCCCTGAAGGGCATTACTGAACCGGATGGGTTTTTCCAATGATTTTCCAACGATTGATAAAGGAATAAAGGTCATAATTGGACTCTTACGTCCTGGTTTTTTTTTGATTGAATTCAAAAGCACCCCCCGCCCCCTCAAAATCAGTCAGGCATGACAATAGGCAGCCCTGCGAAAATGGCCAAAGATGCGAAGTGAGGACAAGGTGAGGGGGCGACACGGTGGCTCAGTGCTTAGCACCGCTGCCTCACAGCGCCAGGCTCCCAGGTTCGATTCTAGCCTCGGGGCGACTGTCTGTGGGGAGTTTGCACATTCACCACCCCCCACCCCGTGTCTGCGTGGGTTTGCTCCGGGTGCTCTGGTTTCCTCCCACAATCCAAAGATGTGCAGGTTAGGGTGGATTGGCCATGCTAAATTGTCCTGTAGTGCCCAGTGATGTGCAGGTTAGGGTGGATTGGCCATGCTAAATTGTCCCGTAGTGCCCAGTGATGTGCAGGTTAGGGTGGATTGGCCGTGCTAAATTGTCCCATAGTGCCCAGGGATGTGCAGGTTAGGGTGGATTGGCCGTGCTAAATTGTCCCGTAGATCGCAGGGATGTGCAGGTCAGGGTGGATTGGCCATGCTAAATTGTCAAATTGTCCCGTAGTGCCCAGGGATGTGCAGGTTAGGGTGGATTGGCCATGCTAAATTGTCCAATGGTGCCCAGGGATATGCAGGTTAGGGTGGATTGGCCATGCTAAATTGTCCCATGGTGCCCAGGGATGTGCAGGTTAGGGTGGATTGGCCATGCTAAATTGTCCCGTAGTGCCCAGGGATGTGAAGGTTAGGGTGGATTGGCCATGCTAAATTGTCCCATGGTGCCCAGGGATGTGTAGGTTTGGGTGGATTGGCCATGCTAAATTGTCCCGTAGTGCCCAGGGATGTGCAGGTCAGGTACATTAGTCAGAGTAATCGGTTCGGGGAATAGGTTTGGTTTGGATACTCTTTGGGGGATCATTGTGGACCTGTTGGGCCGAAGGGCCTGTTTCCACACTGTTGGGATTCTATGAAAATGTCAAGGGGCTCCCATCCTCCCCCCTGTGCCCCCTCACTCCCCAGCCCCCACAGGGTGTATGGCACCATCCACAGATAAATACGTGTTCGGCAAACACATGACTGACAAATAGGCAAGACAGCCTCCCACGCCCCACTCCCAAAAGGCAGCCATTTTGTGAAGGGGAACCATTTTGTATTTTCATGCGCAGGACAGTCAAAATGTGAGGTGGGGAGAGAAAAATGGGTGAATAGGTAGTCAGTGCAAGACACACAGAGAGCGTTGAGAAACCGTCCCTGGTGAGCGCCCGGGATTGACCAGGGGCAGAGAAATAAAAAAAGGCCTTGGGCCTACTTCAACAGCAGCTGCCTTGGCTCATTTGCAATTGCGGCCTACCTTTTCAGATGAAGCCTGCTACTCGTGGTGAGGGGCTTGGGGTTTCCACAGGGTTTAACCCCCAGGCCCCTTTCATCATGGAGAGCCTGGGGTTCCTACGCATCTCAAACAGACAGCAACACTCGATAACTGGCAAGCGAGACAGTGTAGAGGGAGCTTTACTCTGTATCTAACCCCGTGCTGTCCCTGTCCCTGGGATAGGGGGGTCAGTGTAGAGGGAGCTTTACTCTGTATCTAACCCCGTGCTGTCCCTGGGATGGGCGGAACAGTGTAGAGGGAGCTTTACCCTGTATCTACGGAGCCGCCAACGCTGGATGCCAGTTGAAATGCCGACCCATGTGCCCGTAGGGACGTTGACAGAGGGTGAGGCTCGTGGTCTTACCTGGTGCGGGAGGGCTGCGGAGGTAGATTTCCTCGCTGTACTCCCCGTAGCCCGCCTTGTTGTACCCGCGCACCCTCAGCGCGTAGACGCGGTCCAACTCCAGGCACCCCACGGCCGTGCCCGTGCCCTGCACCTCCTCGATCCTGTGCCAGCGCGGCAGGCCCTTGGGTGGGTGCTCGGCCTGGCGGTACCCCACCTCGTAGTGCCAGGCCTCGGCAGAGTCCTCGGGCAGCCGCCAGCAGAGGTAGATCTGGTCGTAGGCGTAGGTGCGCTGGGTATCGATGACTGGGGCGTCGGGCACTGCCAGAGAGAGGGAGGGGTGTGGGCGTCAGTACAACCTCAACCACAAACCCACCAGCGCCAGTCCCGTCACCCGCCAGAACCCGGGCCCACCCACTCCTTCCACATCGCGTGCTTGACGAACATCATGGGCCATGTATCTGGGCACGTTTATGCGACTCTATCTCCAAACCCCCCTCGCAGGCGCCGCAGGATTACATTCTACCCCAGGGGAGGATATCTTCCCCCCCCTCACCCCACCCTTTTTTGGAGGGCCATCCCCTCGCCCTCAATACCCTCCCGCCCATTTGCGAAGCTGTCATCACAGCGACCTTATGGAGCTCAGACACATCCGGCTGCTCCCTCCTAAAGCTGGGCTCCAGCTCTGAGTCTCCGCCCACAGGCCGAGGGTGTCATCAGGGGGGCGGAGCCAACTGAGCACTAACATTAATCCCTTCAGAGCCACTTGCCATCTGCAACACCCGCCTTTCACTCTCTCATTCAGTCACACACACTCTCTGACACACACACCACTCTTATATGCACACACACTCTCTGACACACTCTCTCTGTGACACACACACTCTCTCATACAAATACACAGTCTCATACAGTCTCACACATACACATCTCTCTCTCAAACACAGACACACGCACACTCTACCTGTCTCTCACACACTTTCTCTCTCTCACACACACACACACACACTCTCTATCTCTCTCTCTCTCTCTCTCTCACTCACATTTGAATTTTAAAAGTGTATAAGGTACTGGTCAGCCCACAGCTGGAATACTGAGAACAACTTTGGACCCCGTATCTAAGAAAAGATAGACTGAGCGTCAGAACGCTCTGGAGAAGGTCACTCAGGCTGATCTCAGGGGACGGAGGGGACTGTCTGCTGAGGGAGAGGGTGAGTGGGTTGAGGCCTGGGGTTCAGTGAACAAGAGGGGACCTTATTGAGGATTCTCAGGTGGACATGGGCAGGGAGGAGATGTGGAGAGGGTGTTCCTCCCTTGTTTGTGTGAGAGAGTCTAGGCCCAGAGGGGGCACAGCCTCAGAGTAAGGGGTCCCCCATTGAAGAGGGGGCATGAGGAGGGATTCCTGCTCTTTCCGAGGGGAGTAAATCGGTAGAAATCATTACCCAGAGGCTGGATCATTCAGGATATTCGAGGCTGAGACAGAGTTTTAATCAGGAAAAGTGGGAGCTGTGGGTGATCAGATCAGCCAGCAAATGGTGGGTGGGCCGAAAGGCCTACATTAGTTCTTGCGTCTAATGGTACGACATGTGATGGGCTGAAGGCCCAAATTCTGTCCTGCGTCTCAGGATGTAGGTGGAGAGTGCAGGCTTCCTCCTCTCTCCAGGCCCGGGCCTGGATCTAGGCCTGGTCCCGCTTTGGCTACCTGAGCCCACTCCCGCCCCACCAGCCTACAAACCCCCATTTCCACCCTCCCCCCGCATTTCCCACCGCCCCCCCGCCCCCCAACCCCGTCGCGTCAGTAAGACCGCTCATCAGCCACCTCGGTCAGTCCCATCCGCCGCCCCCCCCCAAACCCGCTCCCAGAAGTCGAGAGAAGGCGGTGTGGCCTATTACGTAGGCCCGAAGCCTACCCGGAGTTGTTCGCTGACCTGTGGCGAACTGCAGGTTACTGAGCAGACTCAGTTCGCTGGCAATGTCCAGCTGGAAGTGGTCGAAGGACGAATCGGCCGCCGGGGAGAAGTTTTGTAAGGATTCGGTGGCTTTGACCAGCCTGAGAAACAGAGCACACATTAAATCATGGAGGGAGCACGTCCTAAAGACAGCTACGTACAGAGACTGGAAGAGTACACGAGCAATAGCCAATCCTGCCCAAGACAATTGAGAGACGGCGGCTGAGGTAAGTGTGCGCACGCATGACATATTGGAGCAAGATTAGGGCATTCGGTCCATCTGCTCTGCTATTCTGTCATGGCTGGTGTGTTTCACAACCTCGTTTTCCCCACCGACCAATCAAGAACCATTCTCTCTCTTGCTCTCGCTCTGTCTCTCTGTCTTAAAGACATTCAAAGGTGAGGCCCCTCTCTGTGGCAATGGGCTCCACACATCCACCACCCTCCGACTTGACAAACTACCCCACCTCTCAGTGCCGCTGCCTCACAGTGCCAGGGACCCGGATTCGATTCCCCACCTCAGGCACTTCAGGGTGGATTGGCCGCGCTAAATTGTCCCATAGT
>NW_025200950.1:5275-6896 GCF_004010195.1 Chiloscyllium plagiosum | reverse complement strand
AGCACAAGAAACGAAAGGCCAGGAAGACCATGCTTCACGCCATCGACCCCTGGCGGGCGATCAGGCACCGTGAGCTCACAGGGCTTGAGTTAATGTGACCATCTCCCAGGTCTATCCAAAGGCCCCATGACTGCAGCATGACGGCCGGCGGAATGTACCAGGCGAGGAGCCGACTTTTAAAATATCAGCATCGTGGGTGTGGACGTGTCCAACCCCTTGCCGGAAGGGGGGACTGCAAGCGGGCATCAGAGCCGCCCTGCTTTTGCCACGGGACTATGTCTATATCAGGAAACTATAAGAATTCATTTTGTGTTTTAAACAGCAGTCGCAGCTTTAAACCTACAGATCTCAGCAGCTGCCGGTCCGCCCACGTGACCGGGCTATAGGAGACAGAGGACAGGTCAAATCCACACGAGACCAACACTACCCATGACTCATAAACCAAAACTCCGGAATTAATTAATATGGAAACCCATCTCCTAATCACATCAAGAGACTGACTGAAACAAACCCATACTCATCGATACAGAACCATCCTGACACAAAGGACAGGCATCCACCAGACAGGAACAGACAGACCAAAACACACCAGCACCCCAAGGGAACAAAGGGGGTGCTAGCCCCTGCCCTCAGAGAGAGCGACAAGCAGATAATACCCGGAGCCGTTTGACATAAACCAATTAGCACCCTATTGTGCGTGCCCTGCAACTCTCCTGGGACGAGGAGCAAGTGAGGTCTGCAGATGCTGGAGATCAGAGCTGAAAATGTGTTGCTGGTAAAGCACAGCAGGTCAGTCAGCATCCAAGGAACAGGCTTATGCCCGAAACATCGATTCTCCTGTTCCTTGGATGCTGACTGACCTACTGTGCTTTACCAGCAACACATTTTCAACTCTCTTGGGATGGCAGGAAACATACTATTTGCACATACTCCAGTGATGATGGGGAACTATCATCCCATTCATCCTCAAATTCAACACATCCTGACAACTAAAAGTATATAATATGTAGCAGCGCGCGGGAACAGGAAAGCAACAGAGATTCGGACCTCGTTTGGTCTCCATCGACGTTACTGTAGCAATAAACGTTACCGATTGTTGAACCTCACTCTCGGCTCGGACTGATATCATTTCATCCGCACTAACAGAACCTTTCTGTTCAGAGAGCAAACCTACATCTAGCAACAGTTTATTCCTGTTCATAAGGAGGGAAAGGTTGTCAGGTGCAAAGTATGCTGTACAGCTAGTAATTGAGACTCTGGTCAACAAACAGAAGGAAGCAAATGATAGGTTTGGACAGCAGGGATGAAGCCATCAAGGAATACAAGGACAGCAGATGTATACTCAAAAGGGAAATCAGTAGGGAAAAATGGGAACAAGAGAATGCTTCAGTAAATAGGCTCAGGGAGAATCTAAAGGCATTCTACAAATGCAGTAAGTGCAAGACAGTAACTGGGGAGAGAACAGGTGACCTTAAAGAATTACGGGCAGGCTATCTGTGGAAGCACAGTTGTTGGCTGACATGCTGTCTGACTAATTCATAGCAATATTTGCTGTGGAGATGCTTACGGAATCTAGAGAACTTGTGGCAATAAATAATAACTTGAGAAGTGTCTATACTAG
>NW_025200950.1:0-4721 GCF_004010195.1 Chiloscyllium plagiosum | reverse complement strand
AGGTGTTCGACAATTTTCCATCGGGTAATCTGTTAGCAAAGTTAGATAATATGGAATCTGGTGAGAACTGGATGTAATTAGCTGGAGTGGAAGAAACTGGGTTGTTGTTGGAGTTTTGTTGTTTGAAATTCAGGCTTATTGCCAGCATTCCGCCTCATGGATCAAAGGCCATATGATCCATCGAAACAACACTGGCTCCTCAAAGAGCATCACACCAGACACACGGGAAACCTATCCCTATAGCTCTGCATTCCCATAGCTAACGAGCACATCATTTGATTCCACAATACAATTTACCATGGACAATCCACCAAATCAGTGGGTTTTTCGACTGTGAGATGGAAAACTGAGCACCTGGAAGAAATACACGCAGACACGGGGACAATGTTAAAACTCATTATAGGCAGCCAGCACAGGGTGAAATCAAACCCCGCCCTAGGCACAGTGATAACCCCTGAGCCACTGAGCCACCCCAATGACCAGATGAGAGTAACTCTGAGTTTCCACTTTCTTCGGATCTGTCACATCAGTTCAGTGGGGGTACCTCTGAGATGACGTTCTCTTTGCTCCCCGAGGATTCACAGCCGACCCCCAGACTCTGATGAGCAGTAACTTCAGCGGTGTCTGACTTCTCCTGCACTGATTCCCTCACCACTTACCCTTCTTTCTTGATCATGTCGTTCATTAATATTGTATGAACAATACTTGCCGATCTAAAAAAAAACGAAATGCAGGCACTGGAGCTCGGAAACAAAAAAACTGTTCTGATGAAAAGCCATCTAAGATTTCTTCCCAAACATGCTACCACACCTGTTGAGGTTCATCGCCAATTTCTGTAATATGTAATTTCATGTTTATAACATGAACGCAATTGTCACTGCAGTATTGCCTTCGAAATACATCTCCCAACATATATGCTTCTCTTTGCAATTTCTAAACTCCAGCAAAATGTGTTTGTGAACCTGGGTGCCTTGGGCTGTGGTGACATTCGTGGTAGATTCAGCGCGGTGTTTCCTGAGACCATCGTTGATGTGAAGGTAATTTCGCTGCCTCTTGTTTAGTCTTCTCAAATGGGATGGCGAGATTCTCCCTGGGTCTCCCTTTACGCTGATAGAGTGGAGAACGACAATATTTTCCCGTCAATACTTTCCTCTCGGTGGCTGAGACTGCTGTAACCGGGGAGGGGGTTAACTTGAGATCAGATCAGCATGGTTTGGTGTCATGGCCTCCACTCATTATCCATCTGGAATAGGAATCCTGCTTGTGACCATCCCCGCCGAGAAGGAGGTTCATGCCCATGTTGACATTACGTGTTTGGGAAGCGCAGCAATTTACCCCTGCTTTCCACGTGCAAAATCAATATCAGGGGCTGAGCAGAGTCGCTCTGAACAGCCTTTGCTTGTCCCAGTGCACTATGGGCTTTCAAATATGGTACTGATTCCTGGGATGTTGGTTAATTCCAGGATCTCAGCTGAATGTGGAGTTGCGCTGGGGATGATGTGGAATAAGAATTGGGAGAAACCTAACCTTATTCTCAGCGTGAGGGGTTGTTGAAGTGGGGAGTTGTTGAAACCCACTCAGACTCACGGTGGGAATCTCTCCGCAAAATCAACTTAACTGGCACTTGCATTAAATAAAAACAATGCATATGAACATAAGAACCCGAAGCAGGAGTCGGCCATCTGGGCATTTGGATTCAGAAAGATCAGGGCTGTCCATTTCAATAGACTCAACTCCACTTACCCGCCCTCTCATAAAAAATTATGATTCCTTTCCCATACAAAAAAATCATCTTTATTTGCCGGTAAAATATTTAATGAGGTAACCTCAACTGCTTCAATCAGCAGGAAATTCCACAAAATAACAACACTTTGGGTGAAGAGGTTTCTCCTCAACTCAGTCATAAATCTACTCTCCTTCATTTTCAGATTAGTTCTAACTTCAACCAACAGTCGAACGGACCTCCGTGCTTCGAATTCATGTCTTTCCCTTTCATAATTTTATATGTTTCCATAAAATCTGCCACCCCCAATTATTCTAATTTTCCCTGCATCTCATCCGCCCAAATCATGAACCATCTATCCACCGAAATAAAGGGAAAATATGAAACTGCTATTGGACGGAAACCATCAATGACAAACAACAAGACAATCTTTGTAAACAAAGAAAACGTTCAAATCTGGCCTACAGTAGCGATTATGAATTTGTGGTTGAGTAGTATTCATGACAGCTGAACTGAACAGTGTGCAGTTTAATTTCTTGGCGAGTCCTTTCGTTTAAACAGAATGAGAATTACCAGGCGTTATGAAATCTCTGGTTAAGAATCTGGCCCGTGCACTCACTGAACTTCCACTGGATCGACTGTCGCATCCTGATTTAGAATATATTTAAGACAGAAAGCTATAATTTAGATGTCCTATTATTTTCAATCTTTTGAATGTGTTGCTGAATACACGACTAGCTGAGGGTGACAAAACTCTTCCAGTTTCTAGCTCTTTATCATTTCTGATCGATGATACCACAGTCTAGTGGAAGCCTCCGACAAGACCTCCTTTTCTGTCAACAAGAGATCACCTAACTGTGGTGGACAGGACGTTTAGCTGTGGCTGTCCCACTCCTGCGTTTCTGCCCCATTCCTTTTCCTCTTTCCCAAAACAATGATAGAGATCCCTTTGTCCTCCCATCAAACTTTGCTCGAATCTATATTCAAGTAATATTTTTCCGCCAATTCCATTTTTGCCAGCATGATAACGTTACCAAATAGGTCTTGCCCTTCCTTCCACTATCAGCATTCCGCTGGGACCGTTTCCTCTGTGACACATTCCATCAAGCTGTACAATTCCCCAGTCCTCCATGGCACCTTCTTATGCAACTGAAGAAGATGCAACACTTGCCCATTCAACTCTTCCTTCCTCATTGTCCAAAGTCCCAAACACACCTTCCTCGTGAAGCAACATTTCACTTGTACTCTTTCACTGCTCACAATGCAGTCTCCTTCACATTTGCGAGACCAGAAACTGCATTGAGGAGCACTCTCTGTTGGAATAAGCATGGCCTTCTCATTGATTCCCATTTCAATAATCTACTTTACTGCCATGCTAACATTTCTGTCCTGGGCTTGTGTACTGTTCCAATGAAGCACAGCCCAAGATCGAGGAAAATCTTACTTTAAACTTTGATACGTTCCAGCCGTTAGGAGTATGCATTCAATTCCATAACTTCACAATCAGTCCCCATTATGACTGTTTTCCATTTTTCATACACTATCCCTCCTGATCTCCCTATGAACGTATGTGGTGATCCCTCCTTTATCTTGCACTCAATACGGAAAACCGATTTCCCCATTTCACACATTAATTTACACTCATTTTGCTTTAGTCTCTCTTTCACCAAATTGAAAAGCTCGTTAGCTTTTTGCATTGTATGACTACACATTCTGTTTCCCGTCACCCATCCTCCACCGCCGTCAAGGGATTAAAAAGCCCATTTAAGAATCCTTTTAAGTTCTGAAGAATTGTCAAACTGAAAATGAAACGTCACTCTCTTTCTTTGTCTCTGCAGACGCTGTTAGATGTTTTGCGTTTTTCCACAAATGAACAGAGGCAAAACATTTCGTTTTCAAAAGAAAAACAAAGAATTGTGGACACTGGAAATCTTTAACATGAATAAAAACAGCAGGAGAAATTGAGAAGTTTTAAGAAGGGTCACTGGACGCAAAAGATGAGCTCTCCTTTCACTCCACAGATGCTGCCAGACCTGTATCGTTTCTCCAACAATTTCTGTATTTTAAAAACTTCCAAAGAGTGTGTCAAATCTGCTCAAATGCCCTGTCCAACATGGAGTGTCATACAAGGGGAAGTGAATGATCAAATCAGGTGCACAAAGTAATTGCTTCAATAAATGTACAAGATTGGCATTACTGGCACCATGGAACTCTAAATAAGCAACACAGAGAGAGAACAACAGTGTGAAACACATTCACTGAATCACAGAAGATGACACTGCGGGATTGGAAAAAAATGAATTGCTAATGATTCTTTGAAGAATGTGGCAAAGAATGAGAATAATAAAATGAAAATCTTACAACAACAGAAACTAGACTATGTCGCGTTGAACGGGGTGATGGGTCAATGGGTCTTTGTGTGAATTGGGGGGGCAGGCAGAAAAATTTTAATGCGTACAGTGCAGCTCCAACTGGGTATTTATATGGTGCTGTAGACCACCGCAGCAGCAGGAGCAGACTTATAGTCAACCACAATGTGTAACTCTTTGCCCGGCATATTCTCTGATTCTATCGTTAGCATCAAGCCAACCTATGGTTCAGTGATGAGTATGGATGAACCTGCCAGGGTCAGAACCACGTCTATCTAAATCCGAACACAACCTCCTAACCGGACGGCACTTGACTGCTTACGGTCCAAACAGGAGAAAGTGAGGTCTGCAGACGCTGGAGATCAGAGCTGGAAATGTGTTGCTGGAAAAGTGCAGCAGGTCAGGCAGCATCCAGGGAACAGGAGAATCGACGTTTCGGGCATAAGCCCTTCTTCCTGACCTGCTGCACTTTTCCAGCAACACATTTCCAGCTACGTTCCAAACAGCAGAAATAAAATCCACTGGTCATGGTGAAAAGATCACTAGACTAACAGAACAGATCGAAGCTCTGCTGTCCTGTCCATCGAGTCGTAAACGATGATGGACGATAAAACAACTCATTGAAGGAT
>NW_025200949.1:5750-6896 GCF_004010195.1 Chiloscyllium plagiosum | reverse complement strand
TAACAGCCTCAGTCAGGGAATTCATTTTCTATAAGATCCATCTGGCTGACCTTTTTATAATCACTACAAAACTTCCACAAACATCAGTGACTAGACAAAATGTTTGAGTAGTATTAGTTGAGAAATAAGTGACACAATGGATAATTCCCCTGCTCTTCTTTGAAAAGTGCCAGTTTTTTTCTGCTGAGGCAGCAGAATGTACTAGCCACCTTCGATAAGTGAAGCTATCTCACACTGAGGTCCCAGAGGCTGAAAAAAAAAGCAATACTTAGAAATTAATGTTCTGGTTGTACTGGTGTTTCGCTTTGAAACATGCAAGGGGAGGATTCTGGGTAATCCAAGATGGAGGACAGGAAAAATCTCTGGCTGTAAGAACTGCTCCTTTTTTTGAGATGTTTTAGGTGTTGGAAGTGATTTCCTCAAATTCCAGGAGCAGCAATTACTGTTTTATATGTTGTTGCATTGTTTTGGAACTTTGGGAAAAAAAAGTCAAAACAACAGCAGTTTTAAAAGCAGACAAAGGAAGCACATGGTGAGGACAGTGCAGGAGAGAGAGAGAGAACCAACACAGTTACTGCCTTTGCTGTTTGAATTTGTGTATCGCTGGACATCGGTGTGCATCTAGGAAAATTAACAAACAGTGAAATTCACAACTAATCTTGGAGGAACTGTTGGGTGAAGTTCACAGCACGGAATCAGATAAGTTAATTGTTGTTTTAAGTCTGTCCAAGAGAAGGGCTGCAGCAGTGAGTATAGTGGATTCTTTCTTAATTATATGTTTTTGGAGATAAGTCTCTTGATTAAACTTAAAATATAAGCCATAGCTATTAATTTAACCTGGGGCAGTGTTTTGGAGAGGAATAAGACGGTGTTATTTTCTGGGTCTGTAGATTGTGAAGGAGCAAAAATGGCCTTTGCAGTGATATCTTCGAGGAGAAAGTGAGGTCTGCAGATGCTGGAGATCAGTGATATGTACTTCTTGTCAGATGTGGGAGTTTAAAGAGAGTTTAAGGGTTACTGCAGATTATATCTGCCATAAATGCTGTTGAATGCGAATTTTATCAGATCGAGTGGTTCGATTGGAGAGACAGATAGAAGCGATGAGGAATTTGCAACAGCAACAGTATGTGATGGATGGCAGTTATA
>NW_025200949.1:0-3542 GCF_004010195.1 Chiloscyllium plagiosum | reverse complement strand
CCGTCGTGTTGCTATGGTCTGGCGATGGAGGAGTCCAAGGACCTGCATGCCCTTGGTGGAGTGGGAGGGGGAGTTGAAGTGTTGAGCCACGAGGTGTTTGGGTTGGTTGGTCCGGGTTAAGAGGTATATGAATAGGAAGGTTTGGAGGGATATGGGCCAGGTGCTGGTAGGTGGGACTAAATTGGGTTGGGATATCCGGTCGGCATGGACAGGTTGGACCGAAGGGTCTGTTTCCATGCTGTACATCTCTATAACTCTAAGTCAGACAAATATGCTTCATTAACCAGTTTTACTGATTTACTTTCCATTGGGGTGTCAGCTAAGAGTTGAGCCTTTAGAACCAGAAGCAGAAATTGCTGAAAATGCTCAGCAGGTCTGGCAGCATCTGTGGAGATAAATCCAAGTAAATGCTTTGGATCCAGCGACCCTTCCTCAGAACTTCACCAAGGCCAGTATCCCATTACCAAGTCCTCCTTTAGTTACACATGAGCAGTCCTTAACTTTAGCACTGCTTCTTCAGAGTCAGCTCTCAGAGAGTCAGCATCTCTGACATTCCTCTTTTCATCTGTCAGCCAGAGCTCCCTGATTGGACTAGATTAACATCCCCTCGATCCAACTCCTATTTCTTTCCACAGATGCTGCCAGACCTGCTGAGCATTTCCAGCAGTTTCTGTTTGTGTTACTGATTTAAAGCATCCACAGTACTCGATTTTTATTCAAGCCTTTGGAGTTGAGCTTAACTAAGAGGTGAATGTACAACATGGTGAGACCTAGTTCACACCAGAAGGAAAGTATATCTCGTCTCACCATGTTTGACAACAGGGAATGAGCTCGAGTAACTTCAAAAAACTTCTATATGAATACAAATTCCCAGCATAAAACTTTCTATCGTTCAGAACAAACCAATAATAAACTAGAAATGGAAAGAAGAATTATCTTGCATCTCTTTAGGATATCTCAACAGTGTTTCACAGATGACAATAATCTTTTAAAAATGTACTTCCCTGGTTAAGCGAACACTATAAGAAGTTTAGATCTCATCAGGCAGTTTGTCATGATTTGGAATGGCCAAATTGATCTCCCAGACTGCTTTGCAAAGCCACCAAATCACACAGTCATACAGCATGCAAACAGAGCCTTTGGTCCAACCAGTCCACACTGATCATGTTCCCAAACTAAACTAGTCCCACCTGCCTGCGCTTGGCCTATCTCCCTCCAAACCTTTCGTATTCATGAACTTATCCAAATGTCTTTTAAATGTTGTAACTGTAGCTGCATCCACTGTAGCTGGCAGTTCATTCCACACACAAAACACTGTCTGTGTAAAAAAGTTGTCCCTCATGTCCTTTTTAAAACTTTCTCCTCTCACCTTCAAAATATACCCACTAGTTTTGAACTCCCCCACCCTATGGAAATGACCGTTGTCATTCATCTTATCTATGCCCCTCATGAATTTATAAATCTCAATGATGTCACCCTTCAGCCTCCTATGTTCCAGTGAGAAAGCCCCTTTCCAATTTAGTTTTATATCTCAAATCCTCCGTTCCTGGCAACATCCTGGTAAATCTTTTCTGAACCCTTCCAGCTTAATAATATACTTCCTATAACAGGACACAGAACTAGATACAGTATTCCAGAAGAAACCTCATCAACATCCTGTATAATCTCAACATGACGTCTCAACACCAACACTTAAAGGTCTGAGCAATGAAGGCAAGCATGCTAAATGCCTTCTTAACTATCCTGTCTACCTGTGATACAAATGTCAAAGAATTATGTACCTGATCAAAGTTTGTGAGAAGATTTGTAGCTCGGGTGCTCGTTGTTGTGGTTCTGTTCACCGAGCTGGGAATTTGTGTGGCAGACTTTCGTCCCCTGTCTAGGTGACATCCTCAGTGCTTGGGAGCCTCCTGTGAAGTGCTTTTGTGATCTTTCCTCCAGCATTTGTAGTGGCTTGAATCTGCCGCTTCCGGTTGTCAGTTCCAGCTGTCCGTTGCAGTGGTCGGTATATTGGGTCCAGGTCGATTTGCTTATTGATTGAATCTGTGGATGAGTGCCATGCTTCTAGTAATTCCCTGGCTGTTCTCTGTTTGGCTTGTCCTATAATAGTAGTGTTGTCCCAGTCGAACTCATGTTGCTTGTCATCTGTGTGTGTGGCTACTAAGGATAGCTGGTGGTGTCGTTTCGTGGCTAGTTGGTGTTCATGGATATGGATCGTTAGCTGTCTTCCTGTTTGTCCTATGTAGTGTTTTGTGTAGTCCTTGCATATGATTTTGTACACTACATTGGTTTTGCTCATGCTGGGTATTGAGTCCTTCGTTCTGGTGAGTTGTTGTCTGAGAGTGGCTGTTGGTTTGTGTGCTGTTATGAGTCCTAGTGGTCGCAGTAGTCTGGCTGTCAGTTCGGAAATGCTCCTGATGTATGGTAGTGTGGCTTGTCCTTTGGGTTGCGGCATGTCCTCATTCCGTTGTCGCAACCCAAAGGACTAGCCACACTACCATACATCAAGAGAATTTCCGAACTGACAGCCAGACTACTGCAACCACTAGGACTCATAACAGCACACAAACCAACAGCCACTCTCAGACAACAACTCACCAGAACGAAGGACCCAAAACCCAGCATGAGCAAAACCAATGTAGTGTACAAAATCCCATGCAAGGACTGCACAAACAGAACAGCCAGGGAATTCCTAGAGGCATGGCACTCATCCACAGATTCAATCAATAAGCACATTGACCTGGACCCAATATACCGACCACTGCAACAGACAGCTGGAACTGACAACCGGAAGCGGCAGATTCAAACCACTACAAATGCCGGAGGAAAGATCACAGAAGCACTTCACAGGAGGATCCCAAGCACAGGATGCTTTAAATCAGTAACACAAACAGAAACTGCTGGAAAAGCTCAGCAGGTCTGGCAGCATCTGTGGAAAGAAATAGGAGTTGGATCGTGGGGATGTTAATCTAGGATGACACCTAGACAGGGGACGAAATATCTGCAACACAAATTCCCAGCTCAGCGAACAGAACCACAACATTATGTACCTGAACCTCTAGGGATCTCATTGTACAACATGACTCAGGGCCCTAATGAAGGGCTTATGCTCAAAACGTTGACTTTCCTGCTCCTCGGATGCTGCCTGACCGGCTGTGCTTTCCCAGCACCACACTGTAATCTCCAGCATCTGCAGTCCTCACTTTCTCCCATTAATTGTATAAGTCCTGCCTTTGTTTGTTTTACCAAAATGCAATACAGGGGAACCTTGATTATTTGAACATCAATTATCCGAAAATCGGATTATGCAAAGAAGACCTCGAGGTCCCAACAGAAACATTACATCAAAGAAGTGTGTCCAACACTGATCATGTCTTTTGTTTACACTGATTGAAAATGCTGCCAAGAACAGCCCTGGACTGATGGGAGCGCAGGCACCATCTCTAAATGACTGACCTCCCACCCTCTCTCTCTGTTCCCACACTTTCCCTGGAGTTCTACACAGGTGCATACCCTAAACCCCCCCCTTCCCTAGATAATGT
>NW_025200948.1:2708-6894 GCF_004010195.1 Chiloscyllium plagiosum | reverse complement strand
AAGGATCCTGTTACGCAGGAACAGGAGGAGGTGTCTCACTCCCCACCAGAATGGGACACTGGGAGAGAAGGAGAGTTTGCTTGGAACAAACAGAAATATATGAATAAACTGCCCCAACATTCACTAAGACCACGGCTGATCTCATGGTCATTCCCACATTCCATTTTACGGAGACTGTCCTCTCTGTAGCCTCTGCTCCATTTTTTGGTCATGTTGCCGACACAGATGCTGTAACAACAGTTACCATGACTCATCCAGAGAGATGGGTCTAACCGGATGAGTCAGGATTTGAAGAGTCCATTCACAAAAATTAAATCACAAAATAAAGGCATTGCCAGATGTTTAGTTCTCTCACATTCGCAATCCAACTCGCATAACAAGACCATCCATTACATATTCAGGATGGAGAACTGTGTAGATCTGGCTAGTGTCTGCTAAATGCAACCCAGCTATGTCCAGAGTGAAACTCTGTGCAGTCCAAACCATTGCTGGATCTATAATCCTGGGCTAAATGTCCAGCGCGGGGAACTGTGCAGTCCACACTGGTTCATTCATATATAAACTCAGACTGTTGCATTGTTCGGTAACACTGTATTAGATCGCAGCTCTGTGTGCGGAAACTTGCAGCCAATGTTGGAACTGACAGAATGTGCAGCTCCCAACCAGTTACAGCTCCATATCTCCACTGCGCCTTGACAAGGGGTGCTGTGAATGTGAAAGTCACTGCGAGGAAGAGATGTAAATGGAAACAATTTAAATACCAATAGATCTGATTAAGGTGCATATCACTCGAGTATTTAAAGATGAAATAACTGAGATAATATCTAATGAGTTTTTGTAAATGATGCGAATAAGTAAGAGGGAGATGGTAATGTTATAGTGGTTGGACTATATGCCTTCAATTAATCAATGGGAATTAGAAGAACAAATATGCAGGGAGACTGGCGAGACTTGCAGGAGCAATAGGGTTATCATAATAGGTGATTTTATTTATCGTAACATAGACGGGGACTTCCAGAGGGTTAAGAACTTAGATGAAACGTAATTTGTTTAGTGTGTTCAGGAAAGTTTCCACAAGCAATATAGAGAGGTTCCTATTGGGGAAGGGACAAACTCGACCTACTGTTGGGAAATAGGGATGGATCGGTGACGGAGGTAAAGTGGGGGAGCATTTTGGGAAGAGTGACCAGAGCTGTATCAATGTTAAAATAGGTATGGTAGGGACAATATTGGTCCACAGATTCAAGTTCTAAATTGGGGCAAGGCGAATTTTGTTGGAATTAGGCAGGGGATTGCAGGGCTTGATTGGACTAGTGTGTTTCCAGGTAAAAAGATCCCGGGAAAGTGGGAGGGCTTCAAAAGTAAGATAGCTCGAGTTCAAGGTCGATATTTTCCTGTGAGGCTGGAAGAGAGAACCCTGGATGACAAGAGATATTGAGGCTCTGACCAGCAAAAAAGGAGGCGTCGCTCAGGTACAGGTAGCTGGGACCAAGGGAATCTCTGGAGGTACACAGGGGATACAGGAGTTTACTGAAGAAGGAAATCAGGAGGGCGAAAGTGGGGTATGAAATAGCTTTGGCTGAGCTGATTAGGGTGAATCCAAATTCACTATAGTAAAGAAAAAGAACAACTAGAGAGAGAATACGATGCCTTAATATCCAAAATAGGCACGCATGTGTAAAACTTCAAGAGATGGGCGAGGTCCACAATTTCCCTTCTGTGTTTATCATGAAGAAAGACATGAAGACCTGTGACCGTTGGGAGGTTAGTTGCGATACCTTGGCACAGTCCATATCACAGTAGAGGTGCTGTTGGACATATTAGAATGCACAAAGTCAGATAAATCTCTTGGTCCTGACCAGATATATCTAAGAGCACTGCACGAGGCGAGAGAAGATAGTTCAGGGTCAAGGTCCCCGAAGACTGGGCAGTAGCAAATGTTGTGCCCTTATTCAGAAGAGCTGCAAAGAAAAGCCTGGGAAATATAGACCAGTAAGCTTCACATCTGTTTCTGGAAACCACTTGAGAAGGTACGGAGATATAAGATATGCATACATTTGGAAAGACAGAGTTTGACTTGGAGCAGTTAGCATAGCTTTGTGCCTGGCAGATCATGCCTGACAAATTTTGAAAGAGCTTTTGAGGAAGTGACCAGGAAGCTTGACGAGGGCAGGGTGGTAGACATATTCTATGTGGATTTCAGAAAGGCCTTTGATAAGGTTCCACATGGTCGGCCTCTAAGGAAGGTTAGATTACATGGACTCCAATGTAAATTGGCAAATTGGCGACACAGTTGGCTTGACGTTATGAAGCAACTGGCTATGGTGGAGGTATGCTTGTCGGACTGGAGGCCTGTGACTAGTGGAGTGCCTCAGTGGTCGGTCCTGGGCCATTGCTGTTTGTTATCTATATCAATGATTTGGACCAGAGTGCACAACGCAATGTTAGTAAGTTTGCAAATGGCACTAAATTAGGGGACATCGTTTACAGTGAGAAACATCTTTTACAGTGAGGACCGTTATCAGAAATTGCAGCAGTAGCTTGATCAGCTGGGGAAGTGGGTTGAGAAATAGCAAATGGAATTTAATATAGATAAGTGCGACATTTTTCATTTTGGAAAGTCAAATTCAGGTAGGAGTTTCATGGTGAATGAGAGGGCCTTAAGGAGTGCAGTGGAATAAAAGGATGTTGGAAATCAGGTGCACGGTTGTCTGAATTTGAATCGCAGATATACAGGACAGTGAAAAAGGCTATTGACACACTGGCCTACATCAGGGCATTAAGTATAGAAGTTGGGACGTTATGTTGTAGTTGCATAGGATGTTGGTAAGGCTGCATTGCAGTATTGTGTTCAGTTTTATTCACCTTGCTCTAGAAAGGATATTATTGAACAAGAATGTACGCAGAACAAATTTCCAAAGATGTTCCCTGGGCTAAAGGCTCTAAGTTATAGGCAGAGGTTGGACAGGTTAGAACTTATTTCTTTACAGTGTCGGAAACCGAGGGGGTTCTTATATAAGTGTAGCCCTTATAAAATCATGAGAGGTGTGCATGGGTTGAATACTTCAAAATTTGTTCCCAAGGTTGTGGAATCGAGGACTAGAGGACATCCATTAATATTTGGAAAGGATAGAAAATATAAAAAGGAAACCGAGGGGCAACTTTTTTAACATAGAGTGTAGTACGCATATGGACGGAGCTGTCAGTGGAAGGGATTGAGGTGGGTACAATAACAACATTGAAAAGGCATTTGGACAAATACACAGGAAAGGATTAGAGGGATACCGAACAAGGGCAGGGAAATGGGGTGAGTCTGGATGTACATTTTGGTTGCCATGGACCAGCTGGGCCAAATGGCCAGTCATACTGGCAGTCTCGTGCAATATGACTGTAAATGAGTGTGTTTTGGGGTGAAGACAGGGTGGGGGGGTGGAGGGGGGGGGGTGGTGGAGACTGAGAAACAATATCATGGAAGGATATTTTCCCAGGTTTCAGAATGCTGAAATGAAGACATTTTGATAGGATCATGCAACACGGGTCAGTATTTCAAGAATTATGAGTGAAAGGAATATTGCTGTGAGTTCAGGCGATGGAGAGATTTGAATGAACATTTGTTCTGCAGCTTTGAAACTGGGAGTGAGGACAGCAGAGTCTTCGCCTCACTGGGCTGAACCTAACAAAAAACTGTCTCAGTGACATTTTCATTGTGTGTGACAGAGGGGTGGTCTGCACGAGGCCGAGCTAGTTTCCTGGTGCTATCTTACCAAACTCATGAGGACAGCAGAGTCTTCGCCTCACTGGGCTGAACCTAACAAAAAACTGTCTCAGTGACATTTTCATTGTGTGTGACAGAGGGGTGGTCTGCACGAGGCCGAGCTAGTTTCCTGGTGCTATCTTACCAAACTCATCTCATTAACTACACATCCCACTCCATAGTGTCCCTCTCATACAATGCCAGCCCGATTCTCCCACCCATCATGACTGGAGGTACTCACAGTCGCCCGGATGCCCCTGGATATTCCGTAATCCCTGACACTGGTGCCATCTTTAAAAGATCAATGGGCACATGGTTGCACTTTCTCAGTTTGGAGCTGCCCTTCACATTTTCCCCAAGCATGGCAATGAAGGGGAAATTACACTCCGGGTTGTCGACAGCAGCACGGAGGTCCTGGTGGAAGCGCTAGTA
>NW_025200948.1:0-765 GCF_004010195.1 Chiloscyllium plagiosum | reverse complement strand
GATACACATTCATACGTTCATAATTCCTAATATGTGATTCATTAGACAATATCGGCATGGCTATAAAAGAGCCCGTTTTAGAGTGGCAGATAAGCCTGTATCGCAGTAATCCAAAAAGGGTTGCCATATCTTATATAAATCTCTGCTTTTCGGTGCACCATACTGGTGATAACGCCCAAAGGGATATTCTCCATGACGACCTTACAACCACACAACAGACCCGGGGGGTTTTCAGACATCCAGCACAACAGAATATTTTTACTGGTACGGAAAGTATGGGGGAGATTCTAAAGGAGTATTGTGCATCAGTATTTACTGTGGAATAGGATATGGAAGATATAAAATGTAGGGAAATAGATGGTGACACCTTGCAATATGTCGATATTACAGAGGAGGAATTGCTGGATATCTTTTAACGGGTAAAGGTGGATAAATCCCCAGGACCTGATAAGGTGTATCCTAGAACTCTGTGGGAAGCTAGAGAAGTGATTCCTGGGCCTCTTACTGAGATATTTGTGGTATGAATAATCACAGGTCAGGTGCCAGAAGACTGGATGATGGCTAACGTTGTGCCATCGTATAATAAGGGTGTTACGGACAAGCCAGGGAACTATAGACCAGTGACCCTGACGTTGGTGGTGTGCAAGTTGTTGGAGGGAATCCTGAGGGACAGGATGTGCATGTATTTGGAAAGGCAAGGACTGATTAGGGATAGTCAACATGGCTTTGTGCGTGAGGAAACATGTCTCACAAACTTGATTGAGT
>NW_025200947.1:4896-6893 GCF_004010195.1 Chiloscyllium plagiosum | reverse complement strand
GTGTGTATATGTATGTGTGTATGAATGTATATGTGAGTGTGTGTCTGTCTGTGAGTGTGTGAGTGTGTGTGTGTCTAAGATCAGGAACCATTGTGTTCCTGATCTGGTTTAACAGTAACTGTCCTTATCTGAAGTGCGTTATCTCACAGTCTGTCTGCCAGTGCTTCTCCTTTTCCATCTCTGTCTCTCTGACTATTATTGTCTCTATTTGTCTCTGTGTCTCACTCTCTTTCTGTCTCTCTGTACTTTTTCTCTCTTTCTGTCTCTCTCTCTCTAACTCTGTTTCTCTCTCTCACACAGTCTTTGTCTCTCTCTCTCTCTCCTTTTCTGTCTGTCTTTTCTCTCTCTCTCTCTCTCTGTGTAGAATTGCGATCTGCTGTAATCTGAGCCGTAGCTTCCTGGATCCGATCACCTACCTGTCGGAAGATTAAGCCTTCTGCTTTTGCTGCTTGTTGGTAATACCGTTTGCTGGGTGAGGCAGGCAGGAAGGCCTGGTTTTGGATTACATTCCCCCATCTACGACAAAATCCATCCCCAGGCTTGACCTTCACCAGGCTTCGGCTGGAGAGTGACCAGAGTAGATAACTGAGAGCTGCAGACATGCCTGTACTGAACTGCGTGCCTGACCCCTCGTCGTATGTCTGGTAATGACCCAGCAAGCATACTTTATAACGCAATAGATTATACATTAATCATTTTCTCATTGGACACTTTATTACAGCTCAACTCAAAGTACAAGATGCTGGGACGCACGTCTGCAAACTCAGAACACTCTCGGCTTGTTTAACAACTGCACGCCCATCAGACACACATCACAATCTGGACACCATCCAGGGACAAAGCAGCTCCTGATTGATTGGCACTACACTCCAAAGAGGTGCAGGTTAGGGTGGATTGGCCATGCTAAATTGTCCCATAGTGCCCAGGGATGTGTAGGTTAGGGTGGATTGGCCATGCTAAATTGTCCCATAGTGCCCAGGGATGTGTAGGTTAGGGTGGATTGGCCATGCTAAATTGTCCCCATAGTGCCCAGGATGTGCAGGTTAGGGTGGATTGGCCATGCTAAATTGTCCCATAGTGTCCAGGGATGTGCAGGTTAGGGTGGATTGGCCAAGGGAATTTGTCCCATAGAACATTACAGCACAGTACATGCCCTTCAGCCCTCGATGTTGTGCTGACCTGTCATACCAATCTGAAGGCCGTCTAACCTATATTATTCCATGTACGTCCACATGCTTGTCCAATGACAATTAAATGTACTTAAAGTTGGCGAATCTACTACCATCGCAGGCAAAGCATTCCATACCCTTACTACTCTCTGAGTAAAGAAACTACCTCTGACATCTGTCCTATATCTATCACCCCCTCAGTTTAAAGCTATGGCCCCTCGTGCTCGCCATCACCATCCCGAGGAAAAAGGCTCTCCCTGTCCACCCTATCTAACCCTCTGATTAACTTATATGTCTCTATTAAGTCACCTCTCAACCTTCTTCTCTCTAATGAAAACAGCCTCAAGTCCCTCAGCCTTTCCTCGTAAGACCCTCCCTCCATACCAGGCAACATCCTGGTAAATCTCCTCTGAACCCTTTCCAAAGCTTCCACATCCTTCCTATAATGTGGTGACCAGAACTGTACACAATACTCCAAGTGCGGCCGCACCAGAGTTTTGTACAGCTTCAGCATAATCTCATCGTTCCGGAACTCGATCCCTCTATTAATAAAAGCTAACGCACTGTATGCCTTCTTAACAACCCTGTCAACCTGGGTGGCAACGTTCAAGGATCTGTGTACCTGGACACCAAGATCTCTCTGCTTATCTACACTACCAAGAATCTTACCATTAGCCTAATACTTTGCATTCCAGTTCCTCCGACTAAAGTGAATCACCTCACACTTGTCCACATTAAACTCCATTTGCCACCTCTCAGCCCAGCTCTGCAGCTTATCTATGTCTCTCTGTAACCTACAACATCCTTCGTCACTATCCACAACTCCAC
>NW_025200947.1:2238-3895 GCF_004010195.1 Chiloscyllium plagiosum | reverse complement strand
CTTATCTAGGACACACAGGAGCTTTTCCTTGAATAAGCTCCACATTTCTAATGTGCCCATCCCCTGCAGTTTCCTTCCCCATCCTATGCTTCCTAAATCTTGCCTAATTGCATCGTAATTTCCTTTCCCCCAGCTGTAACTCTTGCCCAGTGATATACACCTATCCCTTTCTATCACTAAAGTAAATATAACAGAATTGTGATCACTATCACCAAAGTGCTCACCGACTTCCAAGTCTAACACCTCGCCGGGCTCATTACCCAGGACCAAATCTAACGTGGTTTCGCCCCTTGTTGGTCTGTCTACATACTGGGTCAGGAAGTCCCCCTGCACACACTGGACAAAAACGGACCCAGTCAATATTTGGAAAGTTGAAGTCCCCCATGACAACTGCCCTGTCTCTCTCACTCCTATCGAGAATCATCTTTGCTATCCTTTCCTCTACATCTCTGGAATTATAGAAAACTCCCAACAGGGTGACCTCTCCTTTCCTGTTTCTAACCTCAGCCCATCCTACCTCAGTTGACGAGTCCCCAAACATCCTTTCTGCAAGTGCAATACTGTCCTTTTACCCCTCTTTTACCATCCTCTCTGTTCTTAGTGAAACATCTAAATCCTGGAACCTGCAACAACCATTCCTGTCCCTGCTCTATCCATGTCTCCGAAATGGCCACAACATCGAAGTCCCAGGTACCAACCCACGCTGCACGTTCACCCACCTTATTCCGGATGCTCCTGGCGTTGAAGTAAACACACTTCAAACCAACCTCTTGCTTGCCGGTGCCATCTTGCATCCCTGAAACTTGATTTTGGACCTCCCTACTCTCAACCTTTTCTGTAGTCGAACTACAATTTAGGTTCCCATCCCTCTGCTGGGTTAGTTTAAACCCACCCCAATAGCCTTAGTGAAATCCCCCCCCCCAGGATATTGGTACCCCTCTGGTTCAGATGATGACCATCCTGCTTGTAGAGGTCCCACCTACCCCAGAAAGAGCCCCAATTATCCCAGAATCCAAATCCTTCCCTCCTGCACCATCCCTGTAGCCACATGTTCAACTCCTCTCTCTCCCTATTCCTTGCCTCACTAGCACGTGGTACGGGCAACAAGCCACAGACAACAACTCTGTTCGTCTCTAAGCCAGAGACAACAACTCAGCTCCAAGCTTCCCCCCTAGCTCCCTGAATTTCTGCCTTACATCCCCATCTCTCATCCTCCCTATGTCGTTGGTACCTAAGTAAACCACGATTTGGGGCTGTCCCCCTCCACCTGAAGGATCGCAAAAACACGATCAGGGACATCACGAACCCTGGCATACTGTTTAGGGATGTGTAGGTTAAGTGCAGTCGTCAGGGATAAATGTTGGAAATTCGGGGAATGGGTCCGGGTGGGTTAACTTCTGGAGGGTCGGTGTGGACTTGTTGGGCCAAAGGGCCTGTTTCCACCCTGTATACCTAAACATCTGCTCCCTCACCCCCCCCCCCGACGCTCAGTAACAGTAGTGTGTACCATCCCCTCCCTCCCTCCCCCCACCGACGCTCAGTAACAGCAGTGTGTACCATCCCCTCCCTTCCCCCCACGACGCTCAGTAACAGCAGTGTGTACCATCCCCTCCCTCCCCCCACCGACGCTCAGTAACAGCAGTGTGTACCATCCCCT
>NW_025200947.1:0-1226 GCF_004010195.1 Chiloscyllium plagiosum | reverse complement strand
TCAGTAACAGCAGTGTGTACCATCCCCTCCCTCCCCCACCGACGCTCAGTAACAGCAGTGTGTACCATCCCCTCCCTCCCCCCACCGACGCTCAGTAACAGCAGTGTGTACCGTCTACAAGATGCTCTGCAGGAACTCACCAAGTCTCCTTCCTTCGTGTTACCATTAGGGGTAGGAGCAGAATTAGACCATGTGGCCTATCTTGTCCTCTCCATCATTCGATCACGGCTGATATATTTCTGACCGCCATCCTACTGCCTTCCTCCTGTCGTGCATCATTCCCTCCCTGATCCAGAACCTGCATCTCCCTGTCTTCAAGGCTTAAGCACCCACAGCCCTCAGTGGCAATGCATTCCACATATTCACCACCTTCTGACTGAAGAGATTTCTCCTCATCTCAGGACCGTCCCTTCACTCTGAGGCTCTGCCTCCCAGTTTTCTGTCAGCCTCCCCCATCTTTCTCAACCCCACCAGCTTACAGAGCCAGAGTCCTCAACTCCTGCTCATGTGACAAGTCCGTCAACACCGGCATTATCCCTGTCAACCCCCTCCGAGTTCAGCACATCCTTCCTTACGGACAAGGTTAGAGCGATGCTGGAAAATCACAGCAGGTCGGGCAGCAACCGAGGAGCAGGAGAACCGACCTTTCGGGCAGGAGCCCTTTATGAGGAATCTTCAATGTTTGCAGTCCTCACTTTTGCCTTACGTCCTTCCTTAGATATAGGGCCCAAAGCTGCTCCCAATGGATGTAGGTTTGCTCGCTGAGCTGGAAGATTAATTTTCAGATGTTTCGTCACCATAATGAGGTAACATCTTCAGTGGGCCTCTGGGTGAAACACTCCTGATGATTCTCTTTGTATATTTGGGTTTCTTTGGGTTGGTGACATCATTTCCTGTTCTTTTTCTCGGGGTGGGTGGAAACAGGAAATGACGTCACCGTGGGAAATGATGTCACCACCGGAAATGACACCACCAACCCAAGGAAACCCAAACATAGAAGGCAGGAAACACCAGCAGTGCTTCGTTCGGAGGCTCACTGAAGATGGCAACGAAACGTCTGAAAATGAACCTTCCAGCTCAGCGAGCAAACCTACATCCAGAACCTCAACCTGAGCTACAAATCTTCTCAAAACTCGCTACCTGCTCACAATATGCGCTCTGACCGGAGCCTCACACAGGACATCTCCGCTGCTTACTCTAGCCTTGTCAAGATGGCCTGTATTTGC
>NW_025200946.1:6025-6892 GCF_004010195.1 Chiloscyllium plagiosum | reverse complement strand
GTGTTTATTTAAAGCAGGACTCTGAGGAAGAAACCAGAGTAAACCCATTCAGATCTGAGTGCAGAAACATTTCAAGCAGCACTAATGACGTTGTACAGCGTAGAACCGCGTTTGGATGCATTGAATTCAGGTTGGTGAGCGCAGCTTGCTTTCACTAGGATGAGTTATCAGTGTGTAAAGCCATTACACATGATACAGATAGTGTTCAATGTGATGGCACACTACAGTGGTTCGCACTGCTCTTAAGTCTGTTGGTTAGGTGGATTGGCCATGTTAAATTGCGCTGTGTCCAGGGAGTGACTTCAGTAAGTTAAGTGAGTTAGACATGGGTAACGCAATGATAAGGTCAGCAGTCACACGATGCCAGGTTTTATTGCAGCAGGTTTATTTGAAATCACAAGCCAGAGGCCTGCGGTGATGGAGAGGGGAACTGGTCTGGTTGAGATGCTGTTCAGAGTGTCCCTACAGACTCGATTGGCTGAATTGTACTTTCTGCCTTGTAGAGAATCTGTGATTCTATCAGAGAGGACACTGCCAGCTTTTACTGGGGAGCTAAGACATTAGAGATGATGCTGACGGCGTTTAGTGGAGATGGCATTTTAGTTATTTTTGTTTTGGAAAATTTGAAACTGAACCAAGAAAAACCGAATGCAAGTTTTCCAGGGTATGTGAGGTTTGGATAGAGTAAATAGGTGGTAAATGCACTCTTTCAAGTTCGCAAATTTCTGAACGTCACGCTTTCAAAACCATTGATGAAGGACAAAGAAATAATGAGAGCAGAATTTCTGTCACTCAGAGAATCCGTTTCCAAAATATTTGGAAAGGCACATTTAGAGACACACAAGCAGTGAGTTTCACCAGTAGAGA
>NW_025200946.1:0-2962 GCF_004010195.1 Chiloscyllium plagiosum | reverse complement strand
CACAATTGCAACAGAGTGCACCAACTACAGGATGCACTGGAGTAAGTCATGTGGGCATATTTGACAGAACCTTCAAAGCTCAATAGCTGTACTGACCAAAAGGACAAGATTTGAGGTTGCAACGAAACACCAACATTTTCAAGTTCCCCTCCAAGGCCCATAGCACTCTGACTTGGAAAGGAATCAGTGATAAACTCATTGGTGAAACAGTTTTGATGGGCAAAGTTGCAGACTTCAGCCTTCCATGTTTTATCTTGCAATTTAAAAAAATGTTTATGTGGTGACCTGACTTGTGCTCAGTCCTTTAGCTGTTCCCTAAACTGGTAGTTGCTAAAGTGGTCAACACTAGAAAATATCCGAAAACCCTCTCAAACAACTGATTCCATTCAAGATTAGAGTGGTGTTGGAGAAGCACAGCAGGTCCGGCAGCATCTGTGGAGCACGAGAAATGAACATTTCAGGCAAAAGCCCTTCATCAGGAATGAGACTGGGAGCATATTGGATGGAGAGATAAATGGGAGTGGGGCGGGGCTGGGGAGAAGGTAACTGAGAGTGCAGTCAGTGGATGGAGGTGGGGGGTGAACATGATATTTCAGAGAAGAAGGTGTAGTGGATAGTGGGAATAAAGATGCACAGGTGTGACAGGTTAGGATGACGGTGATGAGCTGGAAGGTGGGAACTGGGGTAAGGTAGGGGGAGGGGAAATGAGGAAACTGGTGAAGTCCCAATTGATGCCATGGGGTTAAAGGGTCCCTAGGCGGCAGATGAGGCTTTCTTCCTCCTAGCATTGGGTGGTGAGACAGTGGCGATGGAGGAGGCCCAAGACCTGCATGTCCTCGGGAGAGTGGGAGGGGGTGATGAAATGTTTGACCATGAGGGCACTGGGGATGATTCTTGTGGGTGCTTTGCAGATATTCTCTGAAGTGCTCTGTGAGAAGACATCCGGTCTCGCCAATTTAGAGTAGACCGCATCGGGAGCAACAGACACACGAAATGACATGTGTGGAAGTGCAGGTGAAACTTTGATGGATGTGTAAGCCTCCACTGGAGCCTTGGACAGAGATGAGAGGGTAGATGTGGGAGCAGGTTTTGCAATTCCTGCGGTGGCAGAGGAAGGTTCTGGGAGGGAAGGGTGGGCCATTGGAGGGCGAGGACTTGACTAGGTAGTCACAAAGCGAATGGTCTTGGTGGAAAGTGGATAGGGCTGGGGAGGAGAACCTAACCCTGTTGGTGGGATCCGTTTCGAGATGGCGAAACTGTCAGCAGATGACTTGATTTATGCAGAGGTTGGTGGGATAGAAGATGAGGACCTGGGGCGTTCTGTCCTTGTGGTTGGAGATTTGGGGTTCGTGGGTGGAGGTACGGAACATGGATGAGATGCGTTGGAGGGCATCTTCAACCACATAGATTGGGAAGTTCCGGTCTTTAAAGAAGGAGGCCATCTGGTATGTTCTGTGGTGGAACTGGTCATTTGGGAGCAGAGGGTAAAATACAATGACTGCTGATGCTGGAAACCAGAGTTTAGATTAGAGCGGTGCTGGAAAAGCACAACAGTTCAGGCAGAATCCGAGGCGCAGAAAAATCGAAGTTTCGGGCAAAAACCCTTCATCAGGAATACAAGCAGATTGCCTGATCGGTGGAAAGATAAATGAGAGTAGGGTGGGGTGGGGAGAAAGTAGCATAGAGTATGAAACATACCAGATGGCCTCCTTCTTTAGAGACCGCAATTTCCCTTCCCACGTGGTTAAAGATGCCCTCCAATGCATCTCGTCTACATCCTGAACCTCCACCCTCAGACCCCAACACCTCCAACCGTAACAAGGACAGAACCCCCATGATGCCCACTTTTCACCCTACCAACCTTCGCATAAACCAAATCATCCACCGACATTTCCACCACTTCCAAACGGACCCCACCACCAGGGATATATTTCCCTCCCTATCCCATTCCGCCTTCCACAAAGACCGTTCCCTCCGTGACTATCTGGTCAGGTCCACGCCCCCCAACAATCCATCCTCCCATCCTGGCACCTTCCCCTGCCACCGCAATAATTGCAAAATCTGCGTCCACACCTCCTCCCTCGCCTCCATCTATGGCCCCAAAGGAGCCTTCCACAGTCATCAAAGTTTTACCTGCACATCCACCAATATAATTTATTGTATCCGTTGCTCCCGATGCGGTCTACTCTACTTATGGAACATCTCTGGGCAACACGCACCAATCAACCACACTGCCCAGTGGCCCAACAGTTCAACTCCCCCTCCAACTGAGCCGAGGGCATGTAGGTCCTGGGCCTCCTACACTGCCACTCCCTCACAGCCGACGCCTGGAGGAAGAACACCTCATCTTCAGCCTCAGATCACTGCAACCCCAGGGCATCAATGTAGACTTCACCAGTTTCCTCACTTACCCTTCCCCCACCTCACCCCAGCTCCAAACTTCCAGCTCAGCAATGTCCCCATGACTTGTCTATCTTCCTTTCCACCGATCCACTCCACCTTCCTCCCTGACCCATCACCTTCATCTCCTCTCCCACTCACCTATTGTACTCTATGTTACTTTCTCCCCACCCCAAACCTCTTCTCATTTATCTATCCAGCCTTCAGGCGCTCTGACTGTATTCCTGACGAAGGGCTTTAGCCCAAAACGTCGATTTTACTACTCCTCGGATGCTGCCTGAAACGCTGTGCTGCTCCTTTGGGAGAAGATGCGATAGAGGTGGAGGAATTGGGAATATAGGATCACATTTGTGCAAGAGACAGGGTGGGAGGAGGTATAATCCAGACAGCTGTGGGAGTCAGTGGGTTTGTAAAAACTGTCAGTAACACTGAACTTGAGGGATATATTTCCCTCGCCACCCGTATCCACTTTTCACGTAGACTGTTTCCTGCACGACTACCTAGTCAAGTCCACGCCCTCCAATGACCTACCCTCCCCTCCCGGCACCTTCCCTTGCCACCA
>NW_025200945.1:6769-6891 GCF_004010195.1 Chiloscyllium plagiosum | reverse complement strand
GAATGCAGACATCTCCAGCTTCCTCATTTCCCCTCCCCCCACATTATCTCAGTGCCAACCCTCTGACTCAGCACCGCCTTCTTGACCTGCAATCTTCTACCTGACCTCTCCCCCCCACCCTT
>NW_025200945.1:3007-6743 GCF_004010195.1 Chiloscyllium plagiosum | reverse complement strand
ACCTTTTATCTTAGCCTGCTTGGCACACCTTCCTCATTCATGAAGAAGGGCTTATGCTCGAAACATCGATTCTTCTGCTCCCTGGATGCTGCCTGACCTGCTGCGCTTTTCCAGCAACATATTATTCAGCTCTGATCTCCAGCATCTGCAGTCCTCACTTTCTCCTACAGGAAATAGAGCTTCGTGACATGGTGAAAAGACAACCATCTTTCCCTCAATGTCAGCAAAACAAGGGAACTGGCCATTGACTTCAGGAATTGGACTGAAGGACACACACTGGTCTGTCATTGGTGCTGATTTGGAGGTGATGGACAGCTTCAAGTTCCGAGTAATATCACAAACAATCAGTCTCTCCATGTCAACTCTACAGCCAAGAAAGCACATCAATGCATCTACCACCTCAGACGGGGAAGGAAATTTAGCGTTTTGGTAATGACTCTGATCAATTTTAATATTGCACTGCAGAAAACATTCTATCCAGACGCTTCGTATGGTAACTGCTCTGGCCGTACTGCAAGAAATTGCAGAGATGCATGTACATAACACAATCCATCACTCAAATCATATTTCCTTCCATTGACTCGATCTTGAATTCCCACTGCTTCAGGAATGCAGCCAACACAATCAAAGGCCCCTCCCACCAACGCAATGCTCTTTCCCAACCTCTTCCATCGGACAGAAGATGCAAATGTTTGCAAATACGCACCAATGGATTCAGGAACAATTTCTTCCGTGTTGTTATTAAACTTGTTAATGGACCTGTCATATATAGAGTTGATCCTTTTCTGCACCTGTTCAAAAGCTGTGAAATTATATTAAACTGATGACCTTATGTAAGGTATGATTTGTACTGGAGAGAATGCAACACAATATTCTTCACTGTTTCTCAGAATGTATGACTATCATAAAACAAGCAAAATCAATCTGCATACCATACATCTGGGTCTGGTCTGCTCGATAACACTTTAAACCTATGTCTCCTGTGGTCTGTGTAAAAGGCTTCCATTATCCATTACTTCCATGCCTGTTATAATTTCGAAAGGATCTATTTCCGGTCCCTCAGCCTCGACGTTCATGTGAAAGAAATGAGTTATTATATTGTCCCGCATCATTTATGATGGGAACTGGCAGGACTGCAGATATTATGTCTGATCCGTGAGTGATAAAGTCAAATAGCCTTGTCAGCTGGCAACCGATTCCATGCATTCACAACCATCTGCGTAAAGAACCTACCTCTGACATCTCCTTTATACCTTCCTCCTAATATCTTCAAACTATGACTTCTCATAACAGTCAATCCTGGCCGTGGGAAAAGTCTCTTCCTATTGATTGTATCTTTTCCACGCATTATTTTCTATACCTCGATCAGTTCTCCTCTCTTCCTCCTTCTCTCCAGAGAGAAAAGTCCGAGTTTATTCCAACTTTCTTCATAAGGCAAGCCCTCCAGTCCAGGCAGCATCCTGGTAAACATTCTTTGCGCTTTCTCTGAAGCCTCGGCATTTCCCTACAGTAGGGCGACCAGAAGTAGACACAATATTCAAAGAGTGGTTTCACCAGGGACTTGTAGAGCTGCAGCAAAACCTCGCAGCTCTTAACCTCAATCCCCCTTATTGAAAGCGAATACACAATATGCTTTCTTAATAACCCTATCCACTTGGGTGGCAACTTTGAGGGTTCTATGTACTTGCATACCCAGATCCCTCTGCTCATCCACACTACCAAGGATCCTGTCTTTAATCTTATATTCAGCATTCGTGTTCCTCCATCCAAAATGCATCACTTCGCGTTTATCCAGGTTGAACTCCATCTGCCATGCCCAGATCTGCATCCTATCTATGTCGCGCTGCAGCCTGACGTAGCCGTTTATACTGTCGACAATACCTGCAACCTTCGTGCCATCTGCAAACTTACTAACCCACTCTTCAACCTCCTCATCCAAGTCATTTATAAGAACTACAAAGAGCAGAGGCCCAAGAACAGAGTCCTGCGGGACCCCAATCACCACTTTCCTCCAGGCAGAATATTTTCCAACTACAAGCACATTCTGCCTTCTGTCAGCCAGCCAATTCTGAATCCAGATCGCCAAATCTCACTGTATCCCATACTTCCTGACGTTATCTACTCTACTCTTCATTTCTCTTTGTCTACTCTTCATTTAACCAGGTTTGATCACTGGCTCCAAGTCCTAAGTCTCCCATTCATGTGCTTCCCCTACCCTTCCATTTCTTCGTTGTCATGTCTTTAGAGCCTTGGTAAATTTGTACAGTGCATCTTGGAGGCTGTCATTGAGTTACACCATGCAGAAGGACTGGCTCATACTTACAAACAGTCTCTAACACACTCATTAAAAGGTAGAGCGCATAGGAACAGCTGAAACAAAAATAAACCTGGTTTCGTCAGGATTAAAGCACCTATCACTGCCGCGAACTGAGAGAGCTCCTGAGCAGTTGAAGACTTCCCTGTATCTTGTTCAGAGTCCCAAGCTGTTTAGTTGCCTGAGAACCAATCACATCGTTGCTGGTAGCTGACAGCCTTTGTCAGTGGTGAACTCGTGGCCAATAATCAATGAGCTCCTTGTCACAAACAAAGGCTGCCTCTGTGTATAACTCCGTTCATCTCCAATCACATTTCAATTATTGTGTCACTATCAGGTAAATTGCTGTCAAACCTTACAGCTATCCCCCACTTTCGATCTGTTTGTAAGGTCGCTCTTTTCACATTTTAGTCCACAATCACACTCAATTCTTTTTTTAAAATATGTTTTTATATGTATTCGCCCTGAGAAAACTAAAATGCCATTTCAAAAACGCATTTACTTGCAAAATACATGATGCACATTTTTTATAACAAGTAGAGTCTATTTATTAATTCTCCCTTCTTGCAATGTTATGCAACCTTCGCATTTCTTAAAGCTTTTGCGTATTTCACCATTTGCATTTTAGGACAATATATCTGAATTCACATTCGGTTTTCTGGTGATGTGTATAATAAAATGGTTACAACAAACGACACCATCAAAATATATTGCATTGTTAATTTGAAACATTTAAAGAAGGCCAGTGGTTACAATCTGAGTAATTTTGTATTTCATTGTTCTTTGTTTGGTGGTCTTCAAAGTACTGAAGATCTAACAGCAACCCCAAAGACCCCTTTCCTATGGAAGAGTACTTTTCCAATGTTCGGTATTGATTCTAATAGAACTATCCTCCAGGTTCTCAATTCTTAATTTATCATCCTGGAACAAGAAAGCACTTAGACCCAATTCAGAAGCATCAGCGGCCATTTTGAAAAGACTGGAAAACGCAAGGATGGTAAAATAGGTTCATCAATTCAAATTGCTTTCATCCTTTCAAC
This sequence comes from Chiloscyllium plagiosum, assembly GCF_004010195.1. Lineage (NCBI taxonomy): Eukaryota > Metazoa > Chordata > Chondrichthyes > Orectolobiformes > Hemiscylliidae > Chiloscyllium > Chiloscyllium plagiosum. Next base: position 3,389 of record NW_025200945.1, on the reverse strand, counting down.
ATTAACCTCGCACTCTACTAACTAAACCACCTTTTTCTTATTTCATTCAAAAACATGTTAAAGGCGCAGGTGTCCGGACAAAATTATGGACAAATTTGCTGTAAAGTCAAACAATCCAAAAATCTATTTATTTCTCATTTAGTTTTAGGAAAGAAATTCTAATAGTATCACTTTTGCTGTCTCCATCAACATCTGTGCGCTTGTGTGTGTATGTCTGTGTGACTGTATGTGCACGTGTGTCTCTTTAAGTCGATATGTGTGATTCTGTCTGTATGTGTCTTTGCACATCTCTCTGCATATGTGATTGTGTCTGAGTCTCTGTACGTATTTCCGGCTGTTACACACACACAGCGACAGGCACAAAACACACACACACACAGAG
>NW_025200945.1:0-2843 GCF_004010195.1 Chiloscyllium plagiosum | reverse complement strand
GCATGTCCTCGGCAGATTCGGAGGGGGAATTCAATTCTCCCTCCGCCAGTTGTTGTTTTGTATGTTGCTCCTGACCCATCAAAACACAGATCTGTGTGAATGCGCAAACAACCTCTCTCTATACATTTCACTCAAAATAATGTCAATAACAGGACGGATTAAAACAAAATGCAAACTGTGTTGAATGCTGGATGTAGGGACTCATGTTACTGTAGAGCCTTTACAGCACTGAGATCAGGTTTTCGGCCCATCATTCACAAACCAGTCTGCACTCCCTCTTGAAACCTCTCCAATTACCCAGATCCCTGTCTTATTGAAGACTATCTGTGTGGAGTTTGCACATTCTCCCCGTGTCTGCGTGAGTTTCCTCCGGGTGCTCCAGTTTCCACGCACAGTCCAAAGATGCACAGGTTAGGGTGGATTTGCAATGCTCAATATTCAATAGTGTCCAGGTCAGTGTTGGTTATATGGTTAACCATGATAAATGCGGGGTTACAGGAATAGCGTAGAGGGTGAGACTTGGTGGGATGCATGATGAGCCGAACAGCCTGTTTCTCCACTGTAAGAATTTTATGATCCGATACTCCATCCCATCTATATCTGTGTATGAAGAGGACAATCACCTGATCAAATACCCCTTCAATGGGTCTACGTTTGTTTTATATCTGATTAAGAACTGCAGATGTTGCAGATCTGAGAGACAGCACAAAAATTGCTGGGAAACTCAGCAGGTCCGGCAGCATTTGTGAGGAGTGAACCTTTTGGATCCAGTGATTGTTCTTAAGGGCTGAAGGCTTCTGATTCTGATGTTTTCAGACCTGTTGACGTTTGACAAGCAATTTCTTGTTTTGCTTTCAGCCCCAGTTCAGTTGGTGACTATCACGGCCTTGTTATGTGTGTTTCGGAAAAGGGCGAGCTTAGCTGCGAGCGGGTGTTGGTGTAGTGGTGAGAATAGCTGCCTTCTAAGCAGTTGACTTGGGTTCAATTCCCGGCCATCGCAGTGTTGTGGCTTTTCCTGTGGTTTTGCAAGGAAAAGTCTTGAGCACCAACGTTGCATTCTGTGGCGAAACGGATTTGTCAGGTTGCTTTAGGGTTTTTATGGCGATGGTTCCTGTAAATTGCCATGACAATCCGGGCAGCGTTGCTCGAAAGCTTTCCTCTCTGCTTCCCATTGCTTATTTGAATATTGTTCGCAACATAAGGTTCGTTTGGTTTTCTTCGAAAAGTAAGAGATTGCTATCGTCAGTAACCTTAAATAATTACAGAAGCCCCTGGAAATTCGGACCAGATTCAACAGCTTCTATCGTGGACAGGAAGGAGGTTTAAATGCATCAACTTTCTTCAAGGTTAAAATACATTCGCACCTCAAAACCATTTGGAAGCTTAAGAATTACAAACATCACATTATACCTTTTTCTCATCTGTTCAAGTTTCACAATATTATTCCGGTAGCAGGAAGGCCAGATTTGTGTAGTTTATGCAATGTTACGATATTCGAACATTGGCTGGTTCGTAGTTAAATGATATTTCATTTTGTTAAGTTTTCTAATAGAGTTAGGTTAGTCCAGACTTTGTTTTTTGTTTGTGTTACAACGATAGTGCGAAGTAAATTGTGTTTCGGTTCAAGCCTGGAAGTTTCACCAATTGAATTGCATTGCCGTACATTTGCCTTCAGGGGAAAAGACAAAAGGATCTAGACCATCTTCTTAACTCATAGGAGTTTGATCTGGTTTAAAACCTCCTCAATTTCGGTCAATAAATGTTCCTACAGTCCGCAACAATGACTTTCACAGATTAGAGGAGGATGCACAGACATCGTTATTAATTGTTATTACCTCGGACATGAGACGTTTGGGAATGATTCCTCAGACCATCGACTGTCTGCTCAGCCAAGGTTAAAGGCCTGGAATCCGGCAAAATTGGGAACAATGCAATTCCCAGGAGACTGAGAGGTTACTAACAGAGCGGGAGGTGGAGAGTCGGGAGCAGAACTACAGGGACGGTCCTCTCTGATCACTGACAATTCAACGTTAGTAAATCCAGTGCCAGGAATGACTGCCTTTGGTCAGAATGACAAAATGTTATTATAGAAAATAAAGAGCATGAAAGCAAGGGAAAGCTAAAAGCATGTAAGCACGGGAAGGCTTAAAGCATGAACCCCACTGGCGATCTATTTCAAGGGGTGTGTAGAATGCAGGATGAGATAAGAATAGTGGAATTCTCTCACACCAATTAGCAAAGAAAGGTTGACGCTGAAAGGTCTCGATGGTGAGATTAGATTACAGTTAGTAAAGTTAGGCTTCCTGTTAAGTATCATTATGACTCGAGTGGGAACATAACTATTTGGGACATGATATTAAGTATCAAATTAATAGTTAATAGAGTCAACCTGATTGAGATTATTGACAATAAATGACTAATTATAACATCGGGAAAATATGAAGTAGCGTCTGGAATGAAAGCCCATTGTTGCGAAAGGTGAGATTAAATATCTAACCGTCACATGAGAATAACGTTAAGTAGAATGAACAATTAAAGAGATGTTGGAACTCACATCACTGGTTTATTGTGTAGCGAGTGTGAGGTACTTTGATTAATATATTAAAACATGCTGATAAGCAAACAAAGCATGGGAAACATGTATAAAAAACCATGGACAATGAAGTTCGAGAGCATTCGAGATTCTGCTTTCTCGGTGTCACGGTTTTTCGTTTGCAAATAACAGACCGACTTCTTGAAGAACACTCTACATCTCCTGGTGATGCTCTATACTTTTTCCACGACAAAACCCAGCAGGTCTGGCAGCATCGTGACAATAGAGAATCGTGGACAATATTGAACAA
>NW_025200944.1:1840-6891 GCF_004010195.1 Chiloscyllium plagiosum | reverse complement strand
CGCTCAACGGGAAGCCGCCGGGTGAACAGTGAACTGTCGTGAGCCGACGTCGGGGGAGGTCCGATCGCGGCGAAATACAAACCGGCGAATGTCCGATCGCTTTTCGGCTCGGGCGGGCGGCGCCTGGTGCCTTCCCCCCCCTCCCCACGTGACCCGACTCTGATTGACCGCCGCCCCCGACCAATCAGGAGGCCTGCCCTCCGCCTCGGAGGACTACTGGTCCTCCAACCAATGGGGGCGCGCCGGGGCCAGGGGGCGGTGCCTGGAGGACCGGGGAGTCCTCCAACCATTGGGGTGGGCGAGCGGGAAGGTGCGTATACCGCCCGTGGCCAGAGGGGGAGCTCGTGTTACCCTCAGGGAGACAGTCAGGATAAAGGGGGCTTGGTGAGGGCTCTCTACCATATGCAGAGGGAAGGGCTCCCTTAGCATGTTATATTTGTTCTTATATATTATATATCAGTATGCACACACACACACACATACACATGCAGAGGAAGCTGCAGCCAGCACCTTATATCCTGCATGTGTGTGTTAGACTGAGGGAGCTGTCATCATCTCATTCCAAGCATGTGGTCAGTAGCCACACATTTCCAACAAAGGAATATGGCACTGGCCTCTCGGTGTCCCTCTGCCATTCGCTCCACTTTGCTGCCTGCCCTCTCAGCAACCTCAATTCGCTCGCCGGGCAAGGGACCGCTCCACCTCAGCCTTGGATAATACTCACTGACCCCCCCCCCCCCAGCCCCCCAGCCCACACTGCGCTCTGGGGCTGTGGGACACACATGAAATTCTCCCCCCGGATGACAGAGGGAATTAAAGGAGCTCAATCAATGGCTGGAGAGGCGGTGTAATCGTTGGGATCTGTTCTGGGACTGAAAAAGCCTGTTGGAAAAGGGTGGGTTTCATCTGAGCTGGAAAGGAGCCCCTCTGCTGGCGGGGAGATTTGCTGGTTCTGTTTAGGGGCACTGCGAACTATTAGACAGGGGTGGAAGTAGTGTAGTAAATAGAAAGATATAAAAAGTCATACAGCTGTACAGCACGGAAACAGACCCTTCGGTCCAACTCCTCCATGCCGACCCAGATATCCCTAACCTAATCTAGTCCCAATTGCCAGCACTTGGCCCATATCCCTCTAAACCCTTCCTATTCATATACCCATCCAGATGCCTTTTAAATATTGCAATTGTACCAGCCTCCACCACTTCATCTGGCAGCTTATTTCATCTATGTACCACCCTTTGCGTGAAAAAAGTGCCCTTTACATCACTTCTAAATCTTTCCTCTGTCTCCCTAAACCTATGAACCTCTAGTTCTGGACTCCCCCAACCCAGGGAAAATATTTTGTCTATTTACCCTCTCCATGCCCCTCATGATTTTATAAACCTCAATAAGGTCTCCCCTCAGCCTCCGACGCTCCAGGGAAAACAGCCCCAGCCTGTTCAACCTCTCCCTATACCTCAAATCCTCCCACCCTGGCAACATCCTTGTAAATCTTTTCTGAACCCTTTCAAGTTTCACAACATCCTTCCCTATAGCAAGGAGACCAGAATTGCACACAATATTCCAACAGTGGCCTAACCAATGTCCTGTACAGCCGCAACATGACCTCCCGACTCCTGTACTCAATACCCTGACCAATAAAGGAAAGCGATCCTGTTGTAATCTGAGGTAACCCTCTTCGCTGTCCACTACACCTCCAATTTTGGGGTCATCTGCAAACTTACTAACTGTACCTCTTATGCTCGCATCCAAATCATTTATGTAAATGACAAAAAGTAGAGGGCCCAGCACCGATCCTTGTGGCACTCCACTTCTGACCAAAGTACATGACCTCACATTTCCCATGTTTTACCCCATCTGCCACTTCTTTGCCCCCTCCCCTAACCTGTCCAAATCCTTCTGCACCCTCCCCACTGTCCCTCTTTGTATCGTCTGCAAACATAGCCCGAACACCCTCGGTTCCTTCATTTGGATCGTTAATGTATAAAGTGCAAAGTTGTGGTCCCAACGCTGAACCCTGAGGAACACCCCTTGTCACAGACTGCCATTCCTGAGAAGGACCCTTCTATCCCCACTCTCTGCTTTCTGCCAGACAGCCATGGTTCTGTCCACGCTAGCATCTTGCCTCTAACACCATGGGCCCTTACCTTACTCAGTAGCCTCCTGTGTGGCACCTTGTCAAAAGCCTTCTTGAACTCCAAGTAGATGACATCTATTGACTCTCCTTGCTCATTACTCCCTCAAAGAATTCTAGCAGATTTGTCAGGCCTGGCCTCCCCTTGGTGAAACCATGTTCTATTCCACCATTCACTTCCAAGTATTCAGAAATCTCACCCTTGACAATGGACTCCAAAGTCTTGCTAACGACTGAGGTCAGGCTAATCGGCCCATCTTTTGCCTTGTTCCCTTCTTAAACAGGGCAGTTACATTCGTGATTTTCCAGTCCTCCCTGACGCCAGTGATAACCGAAAGATCACCACTAACGCCTCCACTATCTCTTCCTATATCTCCCTCAGAACCCCAGGGTGTAATCCATCTGGTCCAGGTGACTTAGCCAGCTTCAGGCCAGTCAGTTTTCCTCGCACCTTCTCCTTGGCAAATGGCCCCCTCACCCACCTCTGCCCCCTCACCCACCTCTGCCCCCTCACCCACCACTGCCCCCTCACCCACCTCTGCCCCCTCACCCACCTCTGCCCCCTCACCCACCTCTGCCCCCTCCCCCCCCCACCCACCTCTGCCCCCTCACCCTCTTGAAGGTCTTGCCGGATAAAGTTAAGGGTAAACCAAAGAGGTTCCACATGTACGAGGAGAGAGCAAGCAGGTAGAGAGAGTAGGGCCCCTTACGATCAACAAGCTGGCCTTTGTACTGAACCATAGGAGATGGGAACAATATCCAGTGAATATTTCGCATGAGTTTTTACTCTGGAGAAAGCGATGGAAGTGAGAGTACTCAGGGAAACAGATGCTGATGTTTTCAAAACCGTCCACCTTACAGAACAGGAAATTCTGGGCAGTACAAAGGGTGGGTAGATCTCCCAGGCCTGATCTCATGTATCCCAGGATGTTGTGGGGGGGTTAGGGAGGGAATTGTGGGACCCCCTCGCAGGAATATTTGTATCATCCCTAACTCCGGGTGACTGGAGAGTGGCTAACGATGGGTTGGAAGGAGAGGTCTGGGAATCATAGACCTGGGAGCCTGACGTGGATGGTGGGGATTTTGTAGGGGTGATTCCGAAAGCTAGGATTTATACCGGGGGGGGGGGGGGGAATAAGGAATGATTAGGGATAGTCAGCACAGGAAATCGTGCCTCACAAAGTCGATGGAGTGTTTTTTTGAGGGTGTAACCAAACAGATCGATGAGGGTGGAGTGGTCAACGTCACTGAGCTAGACTTCAGGAAAGCCTTTGGCACGCGTCAAATTAATCCCGTGGGATTCAGGGAGAGCTTGCCAATTGGATACAAAATTAGCTTAACGGCAAGAGACCGAGATTGGAGGGTTTTTAAACTCGGATTGGGGAGCTGTGAGCAGCGATGTTCCACACAGATCACTGCTGGGTTCACTGTCTTTGATGTCAGTGGTTGGGATGAGAATGGAAGGGGTGGAGTTCGGAAGTTTGCAGGTGCCCCCAGGGTCAGGGGGATAGTGGACAGTGAGGAAGGTTATCTGAGATTGCAAAGGGATCCTGATCGATTGGCTCAATGGGCCGAGGAGGGACAGATGGAGTTTAATTCGGATAAACGGGAGGTGCTGCCTTCTGGGAAAACACACACGGGCAGGACTTATCCCGGACCCTGGCTAGATGTTGGAGAACAGGGGGACCTAGGGGCTCAGGGACACCATTCTTTGAAGTTACCGTCACAGGGAGATGGGGAGGGGGGTGAGGTGTTGGAGAACAGGGGGACCTAGGGGCTCAGGGACACCATCCTTTGAAGTTTGTGTCACAGGGAGACAGGGAGGGGGTTAAGAAGGCGTTGAGCCACACTTCCCTTCATCACTCAGACCCTTTGAGTCCCGGGAGTTGGGGACGTCCCGTTGGGGTTGTACAGGACATTGGTGAGGCCTCGTCTGGGAGACTGTGTCCCGTTCCCGTCTCTTCTGTTATGGGAAGGAGATTATTAAACCGGAGAGGGTTCAGGAAGGATTTACCAGGAAGTTGGAGGGTCTGAGCTACAGGGAGAGGCTGAACAGGCTGGGGCTTTGATGACTGTGAGTGCAGGAGGCCGAGGGGTGACCTTATAGAGGTTTATAAAACCATGAGGAGTTTAGGTAAGGTGAATGGCAGGCGTCTTTTCCCTCGAGTTGGGGGGGGGGGCACATTTTTTAAGATGAGGTCATTCTCCTGCCTTTGTATTCTTGTGACAATTCAGTGGAAAGAATGGGGCTCTATTGAAGAAATTTTTAGTCATCCTGCAATCCAAAATAACCTCGAGATTGCGCTCGAAAATCCCTTCCACCGTCTTTTCCCCAAATACACACGAAAATAAATCGTTCAGTTCGACCAATCTCCTTCGGTATTCTGTAACATCACCAGAGTACCTCAGAGGCCTGTCGTCTCTCTCTCTCTCTCTCTCTCTCTCTCTCTCCTTTTAAATAGTCTTCCTCCTGTTCCCATCCTTCCCAGGAGGATCCTCTCCATGTTGGTTACCCACTCAGCTGACAAAATCCCTTCGCCCATTCCATTTGCCGTCACATTTTCCGACCTCATCCGGCAAATTTCACCGCAGCGCGTTGAATTAACTCACTGGCCCCAGCGCGGATATATTTTATTTACTCACGGGACTTGGGGGTTGCTGGCCGGGCCCAGCATTCCCCCCTCCTCCCCCGTCTCCCTCCCTGTCCCTTCCCCCCCACGATAAGGCGGTGAGTGGGTGGTGGGTGGGTGAGCTGTCCCCTTGTCCCGGTGCGGTCCATGTGCTGGAGCGTTAGACCCACCATCTCCCTCAGGGAGGGAGCTCCAGGATTCAGACCCAGGAAGGAACGGGCCCAGTCGGGATGGGGAGGGGGGGACACACACGCAGAGGGGGGGGGGCTGGTGTTCCCCTGTATCTG
>NW_025200944.1:0-863 GCF_004010195.1 Chiloscyllium plagiosum | reverse complement strand
GGGCGATGGTTAGATTCTCTCTCAATGGGAACCCCCAGGATGGTGATAGTGTGGGGGAGGGGGATTCAGTGATGGTAACACCATTGAACGTCAAGTGGGCGATGGGTAGATTCTCTCTTGTTGGAGATGGGGATTGCTTGGCATGGGTGTAGTGTTTTACCTCACTGGAGGGAGTTTGCTGAAAATCAAGTCCCATTATTTCTGACATCGTCACAAAAGCTAAAGATTTTGCGACATAAACCCCGCCTCCGCACCCCCCCCCCCCCCCCCCCCGACCTGCCTTTCGAACCTGAACAAGAGAAACAATGAAAAATAATAACAATTTAATACCAATAATTACATCTTAGCCACAGATAAACCATTATGGAACATCAATATATTTCTCTACTCGTTGAAAGTCTAACCCCTTTTATAAAACCCGCCCCCGACACAGACAAATCGACCGACGGAAGAAAAGATTGGTGTTCGGGATGTTGGGGAAAACCGAGAAGGTAGTTCAGCAGATGCTGAAATGCTCCCTTATGATTTGCTGCTCTCCTTCCCAAGTTCTGTTCAGAGACACAGTGCAACTCATCCACAACCTCTGAACTCTCTCGTAGTTGGTTGCTGGTAGAATCTGGGGTCCACCCCTTCACTCTCACCTCGACAAATGCCCAGAAAAATGCCCGAGCGTCCCACTAGTTTACAGCTCAGGAGAAAAGGAGGTGGCAGTGGGGTAAGAGCCAAGTGCGCTCTCTCTCTCTCTCTCTCTCTCTGCATACCATACGAGGAACTGTATTTCCAAGTGATGCTTCCCAGGGATGGTCCCGATCCCAGAATTCTCAGCTCGGGATCGCTACCAGACAGACAGATTAAGGGGCAGA
>NW_025200943.1:0-6891 GCF_004010195.1 Chiloscyllium plagiosum | reverse complement strand
CCTTTCCTCATAAGGTCTTCCCTCCATACAGGCATCATCTTGGTAAATCGCCTCTGCATTCTTTCCAATGCTTCCACCTCCTTCCTATAATGTGACAACCAGAACTGTCCATGATATTCCAAATGTGGCCGCACAACAGTTTTGTACAGCTGCAGCATGACGTCATGGCTCTGAAATTCAATCCCTCTACCAATAAAAGCTAACACACCCTATGCCTTCTTTACAACCCTATCAACCTGGGTGGTAACTTTCAGGGAGCTATGTACATGGGCAGCAAGTCCTCTCTGCTCATCTATACTACCAAGAATCTTACCATTAGCCCAGTACTCTGTATTCCTGTTACTCCTTCCAAAGTGAATCATGTCACACTTGTCTGCATCAAACTCCATTTACCACCTCTCAGTCCAGCTCTACAGCTTATCTATATCCATCTGTAATCTGCAAGATCCTTCTGCACTGTCCACAACTCCACCAACTTTAGTCTTATCTGCAAATTTACTGAAATATCCTTCTATACCCTCATCCAGGTCATTTATAAAAATGACAAACACAGTGGCCCCAAAACAGATCGTTGCAGGACACCAGTAGTAACTGAACTCCAGGATGAACTTTTCCCATCAACCACCAGCTTACAGCTAGCCAATTTCTGACCCAAACTGCTAAATCACTCTCAATCCCATTTTCTGCAATAGCCTACCGTGGGGAACCTTATCAAATGCTTTACTGAAATCCATATACAACACATCAACTGCTTTACGCTAATACACCTGTTTTGTCAACTTCTCAAAGAATGCAATAAGGTTTGTGAGGCATGAACTATCCTTCACAAAATCACGTTGACGATCCCTAATCAATGTATGCCTTTCTAGTTGATTATAAATACTATTTCTTATAATCCAAAACTTTACCCACAACAGAAGTAAGGCTCACTGGTCTATAATTACCAGTATTGTCTCTACTCCCCTTCTTGAACAAGTGAACAACATTTGCTGTCCTCCAGTCTTTTGGTACTATTAGTGCAGACAATGACAACAGAAGGATCAAAGCCAAAGGCTCTGCAATCTCCTCTCGAGCTTCTTAGAAAATCCTAGGATAATCCCACCCGGCCCAGAGGTCTTATCTATTTTCACACTTTGCAGAATTGCTAACGCCTCCTCCTTATGAACCTCAATCCTGTCTGGTCTAATAGTCTGTATCTCAGTATTCTCCTCGACAACATTGCCTTTTTCCTGTGTGAATACTGACAAAAATATTCATTTAGCACCTCTCCTATCTCTTTGGACTCCAAACACAACTTCTCACTACTGTCCTTGACTGGACCTAATCTTACCCTAGTCATTCTTTTATTCCTGACATACCGATAGAAAGCTTTAGGATTTTCCTTGAGCCTATCTTCTAAAGACTTCTCTTGTCCCATCCTGGCTCTTCCTAGTTTTCTCTTTTGGTCTTTCCTGCCTAACTTGTAACTCCCAAGCTCTCTAACAGAGCCTTAATGTCTTATCTTTATGCAGCCATCCTTCTTCCTCTTCACAAGAGATTCAACTTCTTTATTAAACCAAGGTTCCCTCGCTTGACCATTTCCTCCCTGCCCGACAGGTACATACTTGTCAAGGATACGCAGCATCTGTTCCTTGAATAAGCTCCACATTTCAATTGTGCCCATCCATTGCAGTTTCCTTCTCCATCCTATAAATCCCAAATCTCACATAATCACATCAAAATCATCTTTCCCTCAGCTATAACTCTTGCCCTGTGGTATCTACCTATCCCTTTCCATCACTAAAGTAAACATAACTGAATTGTGGTCACTATCACCTACCTCCAAATCTAACACCTGGCCTGGTTCATTACTCAGTACCAAATTCAATGTGGCTTCACCTCTTGTTGGCCTATCTACATACTGTGTCAGGAAACCCTCCTGCACACATTGGACAAAAACTGACCCATCTAAAGTACTCAAACTATAGAGTTTCCAGTCATATTTTGGAAAGTTAAAGATCCCATAACAACTACACTGTTACTCTCACTCTTATCCAGAAACATGTTTGCAATCCATTCCTCCTCAATTCTGGAACTTTTCAGAGGCCGATAGAAAATTCTCATCAAGTGACCTCTTCTTTCCTGTTTCTAACCTCAGTCACCGAGTCCTCATCAAATCTTCTTTCTGCCACTGTAATACTGTCCTTTACTAACAATGCCTCACCTCCCCCTCTTTTACCACCTTCCCTAAAATATCTAAACCCCGGAACCTGCAACAACAATTTTTATCCCTACTCTATTAGTGTCTCCAAAATGGCCACAATATTGAAGTTCCTGGTACCAACCCATGCTGAAAGTTCACCCTCCTTATTTCGGATGCTCCTGATGTTGAAGTAGACACAGTTCAAACCACCTTCCTGCCTGCCGGTACACTCATGCGACCTTGAAACCTTATTTCTGACCTCACTCCTCTCAACCTCCCGTACACTGGAGCTACAATTTAGATTCAAGAGTGTTGTGCTGGAAAAGCATAGCAGGTCAGGCAGCATCCTTCATCAGGATGAAGGACTTTTGCCCGAAACATGCTGCCTGACCTGCTGTGCTTTTCCAGCACCACACTGTTGACTCTAATCTCCCACATCTGCAGTACTCACTTTTGTTTACAATTTAGGTTCCCATCCCCCTGCTGAATTAGTTTAAACCCTCCTGAAGAGCATTATCAAATTCCCCCCAAGGATATTGGTACCCCTCTGGTTCAGGTGTACACCAACCTGTTTGTAGAGGTTCCACCTATCCCCAGAAAGAGCCCCAGTTATCCAAGTATCGGAATCCCTCCCTCCTGTACCATCCCTGTAGTCATGTGTCCAACTGCTCTCTCTTCCTAGCTTCCATATCCTTCTCAACAGTAAATTTTGATACAAAATATTCACTTAGTGTCTCATGCATCTCCTGTGGTTCCACACATAAATCTATAAGAAGTTCTAATCTCTCCCTAGTTACTCTTTTGTCCTTAACGTACTTGCAGAATCTCTTTGTATTTTTCTTAACTCTATTTGGCCAAAGCAATCTCATGTCCCCTTTGTGCTTTCCTGATTTTCCTTTTAAGTATACTACTGGAAGACTTATTTTTTGTTACATATATAAATGCCATAGGAGAAAATGTAGGGAGAATGCTCAGCAGATGATACCAAGATTAGTGGGGATTGACAGGGAAGAATATGGTTGTAGGTTACAGGAAGATACAGATGGCTTGCCCAGATAACCAGAGCAGTGGTTGGTGAGGCTGATATGTGTGAGGTGATGCACAGATAAGTAATGAACGATGAGACACTGGGTGGCTCAGAGGAACAAAGAGACCTTGGATTCATTGATCTCTGAAGCTGTCAGAGCATATGAATAGAATAATGAGGAAGGCACATGGGACACTAGGATATCATAGCTGTTATAGAAACATGGCTCAGGGATGGGCAGGACTAGCAGCTTAATGTTCAAGGGTGTAGGTATTATAGGAAGATTAGATAGGAGGGCAAGAGAGGAGGGAGAGTGGCATGTTTGATTAGGGAGAACATTACACCTGTACTTAGTGGGAGGTATTTTGTGGAGTAGATCCAGTGAAGTTATTTGGGTGGAACTAAGAAATACGAAAGGGACAATCATCCTATTGGGATTGTTGTATAGATGGCCCAATAGTCAGCAAGAAATTGAGAAGCAAATTTGTAAGGAAATCACAGTTTTCTGTAAAAATAATAGCGTTGTAATGTAGGGCAGTTTAGCTTTCCAAGCGTAGACTGGTAAAGATTTGCAGGTAAAGACTTGGAAATATTGGCTGGAAAGTGGGAGGCTTTCAAAAATGAGATAACAAGAATCCTGAGGCAGTATGTTCCTGTTAGTGTGAAGGACAAGACTGGGAGTTGCAGTGAATGTTAAATGACCAGGGAAATTTAGATTCTGGTCAAGAAAATGGAGAAATGAATACTGATATCTTGAAAAGTATCCATATCAGATAAGGTGGACTTGGATGTCTTAAAATACATGAAGGTGGATAAATCTCAGACTAGATCAGGTATACCCCAAAACCTTGTGGGGAGTTAGGGAAGTGATTGTTGGGCCCCTTGCAAAGATATTTTTATCATTGACAGCCACTGATGAGGGGCCAGAAGACTTGTTGGCTAATGTGGTGCCATTATTTAAGAAAGGTGATAAGGAAAAGCCAGAGATCTATATTCCAGTGATCCTGACAAGTTGTTAGAAGGGATTCTGAGGGACAGGATTTACATCTATTTGGACAGGAAAATATTGATTATGGATAGTCAAAATGGGGCTTTGAGTGTAGCTCACTAATTTCTGGTTCACTAATCATGGCTCACTAACTTAATTGAATTTTTTGAACAAATGATGAAGAAGTTTAATAAAGGCAGAGTGGTGGACCATGTCTATATGGATATGGGGTGTTCAACAAGGCTTGTATGGTAGACACGTTAGGAAAGTTAGATCACATGGAATACAAGGAGAACCAATCTTTGAATACAAATCTGGCTCGAAGGTAGGAGACAGAAGGTGGTGGTGGAGGTTGCTTTTCAGTCTGGAGGCCTGTGATCAGCTGTGTGCCACAAGGATCTGTGCTGGGTCCATTGCCTTTTGTTATTTATATATATGATTTAGATATGAAAACAGCAGGTATGGTTCGTAAGTTTGCAGATGCCACCAAAATAAGTTTTGTAGTGGCCAGTGAAGAAGTTTACCTCAGTGTAATAATGGCACGTTGATCTAGTAGGCAAATCAATCAAGGAGTGGCAGATGGAGTTTAATTTAGACGAATAGGAGGTGCTGCCTTTTGGCAAGATAAGTTAGGGCAGGATTAATACACGGAGAAAGTGAGGACTGCAGATGCTGGAGATCAGAGCTGAAAAATGTGTTGCTGGAAAAGCGCAGCAGGTCAGGCAGCATCCAAAGAGCAGGAGATTGGCTTATGCCCGAAACATCGATTCTCCTGCTCCTTGGATGCTGCCTGACCTGCTGCACTTTTCCAGCAACACATTTTTCAGCTCAGGATTAATACACGTAATAGTAAGATCTTGTTGAACAAAGAAATCTGAGAGTACAGGTTCACATTTCCTTGAAAACAGAGTCACATATAGACAGGGTACTGAAGAAGGTATTTGATATACTTGCCTTTACTGGTCAGTGTTTTGGGAATAGAAGTTGGAATGTCATATTGTACAATACATTGGTTAGGCCACTTTTGGAATACAGCATTCAATTCTGGTGTCCCTACTATTGTAAAATCTAAAGACTTCAGAAAAGATTTAGAAGGAGATTGCCAGGTTTGGAGGGTTTGAGCTAGAGGCAGTTGCTGAATAGGCTAAAGCTATTTCCCCTGGAACACCAGAGAGTGAGGGGTCTCCTTATAGACGTTTATAAAATCATAAGGGGCATAGCTAGGGCGAATAGCCAAAATCTTTTTCCCAGAGTAGCAGAGTCCATAACTAGAAGGTATAGGTTTAAGGTGAGAAGGAAAAGACTTAAAAGGGGGACATGAGAGGCAACCTTTTCACGCATATATGGAATGAGCTGCCAGAGTAGGTGGTGGAGACTGGCCGAGTTACAACATTTAAAAGGCACCTGAATGAGTACATGATTAGGAACGTTTAGAAGAATATGGGCCAAATGTTGGCACATGGGACTAAATTAATTTAGGGTATCTGGTCAGCATGGATTAGTTAGACCAAAGGGTCTGTTTGCATATTGAACATCTCTATGATTCTATGACTCTATGACTCGCTTTCGTCGGTCATGGCATACAGTATAAGAGCAAGGAGATAATGATGGAGTTGTACAAAGCATTGGTTAGGCCACAGCTGGAGTACTGTGTGCAGTTCTGGTCACTTCATTATAGGGATGTCGTTGCACTCGAAGGAGTACAAAATAGGTTCACCAGGATGCTGCCTGGGATGAGGAAAATGAGGTGTAAGGAGGCATTAGATAGAGTTAGCTTACTGTCTTTAGAGCAGAAAAGGCGAAGGGGGGTATATGATTGAGGTGTATAAGATTACAAAGCTTATGATGTGTAGGAGAAAGTAAGGACTGCAGATGCTGGAGATCAGAGCTGAAAATGTGTTGCTGGAAAAGCGCAGCAGGTCAGGCAGCATCCAAGGAGCAGGAGAATCGACGTTTCGGGCATGAGCCCTTCTTCAGGATAATGATGAGTAGGGAGCAGCTGTGCCTCTTGGTGGAGGAGTCAGTCATGAGGATGCATAGTTTTAGGTTAACAAACAGGAGATTCAGAGGGAATTTGAAAGAATGCTTTTTCTGTTAGCAGATGATGGGAATCTAGAATGCACTGCTGAAGAAGATAATAGAGGCTGGAAGCCTTACAACCTTTAAAAAAATATGTGGATGAGTACTTGAAATAACATAACATCAATGAAATCAGACAAGTTCAGGAAAATTGAGATTAACGCACCTTTAGAGGTAGTTATTGTCATTGTAGACTTGATGGTCCAAAGGGCCTTTTCCACACTATATGAATCTATGACTCCCCTTCCCATCCCCACATCAGCTTCAGTGTAACTATTAACTATTCCTAGCTACTAACAGTTCCAGCGAAGAATCACTGGACTCAAAATATTAACCCTGCTTTCTTCCCATGGATGCTGCCACACCTCTTCAGCAATGTTTGTTTTTGATTCGGGAATGTAAATATGTTGGCCTTCCTTGCAAGCAGGCATGATTCCAGGAGCAAATAAATTTTACTGAACAGGGCCTTGGTAAGACCACAGCTGGAGTCTCGTGTGCAGTTTTGTTCTCCTCATTTAAGGAAAGATATACTTGTCATAAGTGAGTATGCAGTGAAGATTCACCAAGACTGATTCCTGGGATGGATATGTAGGCAGACAGGGTTGACTGGGCCTG
>NW_025200942.1:0-6891 GCF_004010195.1 Chiloscyllium plagiosum | reverse complement strand
TACCAATTATATTTCCGTTGACCCAGGACTCTGCCTTCCTGTTATTCTTCCCAAAGTGAATCAGCTCACATTTAGCTGCTTTGTACTCCATGTGCCACCTCTCAGCTCAATTCTACAGTTTATCAAAGTCCCCCTGCATCCTGTAACATTCTTCCAAACTGTCCACGACTCCACCGACTTTAGTATCATTTGCTAATTTACTAATCCATCCACAAATGCCTGTGTCTAAGTCATTTAAAGAAAATTAAAAATAGCAGTGGTTCCAAAACCGATCCAGGTGGCACACCACTAATAACCGGACTCCAGGCGAAATATTTTCTATCAACCATCACTCGCTGCCTTCTTTAGTAAAGCCAGTTTTTAATCCAAACTGCTAAATGACCTTCAATCACATGCGTCTGCAGTTTCCCCAACAGTCTACCATGTGGAACCTTATCAAAGGCTTTACTGAAGTCCATGTATACCAAGTCAACTGCCCTACCGTCATCTACATGCTTGCTCACCTTCTCAAAATACTCAATACTGTTTGAGAGACACGACCTGCCCTTGACGAAACCATGTTGACTATCTGAAATCAAACTGTTGCTTGTCAGATAATGAGTAATCTTATCTCTTATAATTACATTACAAAACGTTTCCTACAGCAGAAGTAAGGCTCCCCGGTCTATAATTAGTCATCTCTACTGCCCTTCTTGAACAAGGACACAATATTTGCAATCCTCCAGTTCACTGATTCTATACCTGTAGATAATGATGACTCAAATACCAAAGCCAATGACTCTGCCTCTGCCGTAGCTTCCCAGAGAATCGTCGGGTAAAATCCATCCAGCCCAGGGGACTTGTCTACTTTTACTCCTTCTTGAATTAATAACACCGGTTCGTAACTAACCTCGATTCTTTCTAGTATAATGTCTCGTAATTCAATCGTCTCCTGTACTTTTCCTGAGTGAAAACCGATGGGAAATGTTCAATTAGCACCTCTCCAAACTCCACAGATTCCACATTCAACTTCCCACTTCTGTCTTTAACTGGCCCTATTCCTTCCCTCCTTTTAATCCTCACATACCTATATAAAGCTTTAGTTTTCTCCTTTATTCTATGCGAGTTCTGTCGTAAACCACGGTTCCCTTACTCTATCACTTCCTCCCTGCCTAACAGGGACATACTTATCAAGGACACCATAACCTTGCTCCACATTTCCATTGTCTGCATCCCCCGCATTTTGATACCCAATGCTATCCATCCTAATTCTTGCCTAATTGCATTATAATAGCCTTTTACCCATCGATAAATCTTGACCTGTGGTATGTGACGATCCATTTCCATCGTGAAACTAAAGGTAATTGAACTATGGTCACTCTCTCCAACGTGCTCACCTACAACGAAATCAAACACCTGACCTGGTTCATTACATACCACCAGATCCAGTTAGGCCTCCCCTCCTGTCGGCCCTTTGACATACTGTATCAGAAAACCCTCCTGTACATATTGGACAAAAATTGACCCATCCCCGTACTACATTTAACGCATTTCCAGTCAATGTTGGGGAAGTTAAAGTCCCCCATAATGACAACCCTGTTCCTTTCACTCCTATCCAGAATAATTTTGCCAATCCTCTCTTCCACCTCCCTGAAACTCTGCGGAGGCCCATAAAATTACTCCAAACAGTGTGACCTCTTCTGTCCTGTTTCTAACCACAGCCTACACTACTTCAGTAGACGAGTCCTAGGCAAAAGTTCTTTCATTCTTGACTCACAAGGCTACACCTCCCCCTCTTTTACCACCTTGCCTGTTCTTAATGAAAGGCCTATACCCTGGAACCTGTAACATCCATTCCTCACCCTGCTGTATCCATGTCTCTGAAATGCCCAAAACATCGAAGTCCCAGGTACCAAACCATTCTGCAGGCTCACCTACCTTACTTCGGATACTTCTGGCGTTGAAGTAGACACCCATCAAACCAGACATTCCTGTGACCATGAAATCCTGTTTTTGTCCTCTCTACTTTCATCCTCCTGTACACTGCAACTACACCTGAGGTTCCCATCTCCCTGCTGAGCTAGTTTAAACCCTCCCAAATCGCACCAGAAAATGTCCCACCTAGGTAAGAACTTGGAATGAGGTGAAAGGCTTCAAGTGTTTTCAGTGTACTTCAGTGGGGCTCATGAAATGACAGTGCCGATGGTTTAAGAAGGACACTGGGAAAAATATATTTTCGCTGCCAGAAGGTGGGACACGCAATGTCACAGTGCTGGGCGTTGAAGAAAAAGACTGGAAAAAGATGTGTTAAGTAAGGCTAAGTATGTGGCATTAGTGAAAGTAATAAAGGAAGAAAATTACAGGAGCTGTAGGACAGTGCCCAGCCTAGATAGGGGCTGGATATTGAATTAGTGTCCCATCTCTATAAAGACTTCACCTCTGTTGGCAAAATTTACGAAGGAAGAAGGGGTGGGGCGGGGGGGGTGGTGGGGAGAAGGGAATGAATGTTACCATTTTGAGAGCATCCCACGGTATTGAGGGAGGTGGCTCTAAAAATCGTGGATGCATTGGTGATCATTTTCCAATCTTCTACAGATTCAGGATCAGTTTCTGCGGATTGGAGGGTGGCTAATGTTGTCCCACCGTTTAAGAAAGGAGGGAGATAGAAAACAGAGAAGTATAGGCCAGTTAGTCTGACCTCAGTGGTGGGAAAGATGCTGGAATCAATTTTAAAGGACGAAATTACGACACACCTGGATAGTAGTAACAGGATATGTCAGAGTCAGCATGGATTTATGAAGTGGAAATCATGCTTGACTAATCTTCTGGAGTTTTTTGAGGATGTAACTCTGAAGATGGACAAGTGAGATCCAGTGGATGTAGTATACCTGGACTTTCAGAAAACCTTTAATAAAGTCCCACATAGGAGGTTATTGAGCAAAATTAGGGCACATGGTATTACGGGCATGGTTTGAAAATTGGTTGGCTGACAGGAATCAAACAGTAGTAATAAATGGCTCCCTTTTGGAATGGCAGGCGGTGACAAGTGGTGTGCCGACGTGATCAGTGCTGGGACCGCACCTTTTTACAATGTACATTAATGATATAGGTGAAGGTATTAAAAGTAATATTAGCAAATCTGCTGATGACACAAAACTGGGTGGCAGGGTGAAATATGAGGAGGCTGTTAGGAGAATACAGGGTGACCTGGACAAGCTAGTTGAGTGGACGGATGCATGGCAGATGCAGTTTAATGTGGACAAATGTGTGGTTATCCATTTTGGTGGCAAGAACAGGGAGGCAGACTACTACCTAAATAGAGTCAAGTTAGGTAAAGGGGCAGTACAAGGGGATCTAGGTGTTCTTGTACATCAGTCCATGAAAGCAAGCATGCAGGTACAGCGGGCAGTGAAGAAAGCTAATAGCATGCTGGCCTTCATCACAAGAGGAATTAAGTATAGAAGCAAATAGGTCCTCCTGCAGCTGTACATGGCCCTGGTGAGACTGCACCTGGAATATTGTGCGCGGTTTTGGTCTCCAAGACATTCTGGCTATTGAGGGAGTGCAGCGTAGGTTCACGAGGTCAATTCCCGGAATGACGGGACTATCTTAAGCTGAAAGATTGGAGCGACTGGGCTTGTCTGTCCTGAGTTTAGAAGGTTGGGAGGGGATCTGATTGAGACCTATAAGATTATTAAAGGATTAGACACTCTGGAGGCAGGAAGCATGTTTCTGCTGCTGGGTGAGTCCCGAAGCAGAGCACACGGTTTAAAAATAAGGTGTAGGCCACTTAGAACAGAGTTGAGCAGAAACTTCAACCAGTGTATGGAATGCTCTGCCCAGAAGGCTGTGGAGGCCAAATCTCTGCATACTTTCAAGAATGAATTGTATAGAGCTCTTAAGGATAGTGGAATCAAGGGTTATGGAGATAAGGCAGGAACAGGATACTGATTGAGGATGATCAGCCATGATCATAATGAATGGTGGTGCAGAATGGCAGAATGGCCTACTCCTGCACCTATTGTCTATTGTCTCTTTTGTATCTACGGTATCTAATCAATTCTTAGTAGTAGGGATGAAAGTAGTTGCACACTTTCTGACATATTACTAGAGTGTGGTAATTTCTGAAAAAAAAGACAGAAATTTCGTGGTCCCATGTGTAAGATCAGGTTGGAGTGTGAACTCAAGACTGGGGACATATCAACAGTTTTAATTGACAAAGTGTCAGTTCTAGGAAAACAGTTTGTTCTTTACAGCGAAGTAACAGTATCGAAGTTGAGAGAGACACCCCTTGTTGTGAGAAGCCAGAGGAAGAGCAGGGAACTGAGGATTTCAAAGAAAAATACCATGGACTTTTTTCCATTCTGTGAAGTTACAAGATCCCACGATCATAAGTCACAGCAAGAAGCAAAAACTAAAGAGAAAGACGAAGGAGTTGTGGTTCAGTTATCGGACTCCTATTTGATGTAACGGTGCAGGATAAAAATGAACAGGAAGAGGGTCAGGTTAAAGTGTTTACTTCAATTCTTATGAATTGGTGCCAGAAGTATATGGACAGCGGTTTTGAGAATTAAAGAAATAAACAAGTCACACTGATGTTAAGTTTGCAAGCTTCAAACATAGAAATTCTGATAACTGCGTGCGGGCCTTAAAATAGATAAGACATATCAGGCTCGAAGCCCGAACAGGGAGACGGCCAGGAAGAACTGTTTGGCTCTGATTGGCCAATGTTATTACAACAGAAAGACGAGATGATAAGAGATATATATATATATATATAGAGGTATACTCAGAAAATGAATCACAACGTATTCCTGAGAGTTATTAACTTAAAAATAGAATCCCTGGATGGAAATGTAGAGGATTAATCGGCAGAAGTGCACTAGATTGCTGCTGGTGGCATACAGACTGAAAGGGTTACGTTTAGCATATGATTTACCAGTAGCAGATCACCGAGGTGTGAGGAAGGCGAAGGTACAAAAGCATTTCTATTGGTCTGAACTACATAAGGACGTGGTTAAATTTTGAATGGAGATGTCATAGGTTCCACATATAGATAATCCACTATCACTATTGTTTCCAATTCTTGCATTCAAAGAACTTTCATGAGGGTTCTACCCCAGGATACTAAAACCTAATCAATTTTGAATTTATTGTCAACTTGGAATCAAAGAGGCGATTCGATGTTGGGAATATAAAAATGCAGGAATTTTGCAAATTGGAGACAGAAAAACTGCCATCGAGGCAAACCCAATAAACTTGGAAGCGCTCTCTATGAGAGGTACCTTTTCATATGAAACATAGTCACAGTAAAAAGAAAGAAGACGACCAGGGAAATCTTCAGATGGAAGAAGAAAGACACTGAAAAACAAACCTTTGGTGTGGATTTGAAATCAAGCGGATGTAATTTTATATGTGTCTTCTTGGAACAGCATATTGTTTATGACTTGGAGGCTGCATAATAAGCAGTTAAGAGAAACGGGGGGGGGGGGGGGGTTAGAGTTTTAAATAGTCGTTGCTTAAAATTCACTTTCAGAATTAAAAATAAATTGATATCATTGTATTTAAATAGTGCACTTTGGGAGTTCTCAGTCACCTATATTTTAACAGATTACGAGTTGAGATGGCTTTTCTGAATGTTTTCTGTAATTAACATAAGAGTTCACCACCGTGTCGTAGTATTATTAAACATTGGAGCAATTTCAAGGCGCCGAATAGCTATTTATGCACGTTCTTCGCGTGGTCCTATATTTTCAACAATCCACCGCACCTCCTGTTTCTGGGTAACAGACAGATGGGAGCAGATGGATTTAGTGGAGTTCCAGGTTCAGGGTTCCTCAGGGTGTGAATGTCTTCCAACTTGCCTTATGCATTCTGTTGAAGCCTTTGAGTGGTATCCTCCTGCCCATTTTAATCAGGTTTGAGAAAATAAATGACCTCCATTTATTGATCAATTTTTTGTTCATTGATCTCTCTAAGGAATAATTCTTCCTTCTCTTTTCAAGATACATTATCAAGGAAGAGAATGGCTTCCTTGATTTTCATTATAATTCGACCAACAGGCTACCGAACCTCTCCTGCTCTTATGTTACATATCCTGCAACTGAACTGACTCTTGCTAGCCCTATTGACAGGCCAGAGGAGCTTAGTCCCTCCGCATGTTCCTGTTCAACAGTCTTAAGAGAGTGAATCTCTTCCTCCTTTTAGTTTAAAACACACTCGAGAGTCTAAATGACCTCCGGATGCCCAGCTGCTGGCCACGTGCTGACACTCTGTAACAGACACGTGAGGCTGAATGACCTCGTCATGTCCATTTGTAACAGGTCCGAGACTCGAACTTACACAAAAAACTGGGCATGATGAGCAACATTAAATTGTATCTGATGAAGGGCCCTCCCTTCTCCGTTACAGAAACACAATCAATGCAATGTACCCCAGGTTAGATTACTTACAGTGTGGAAACAGGCCCTTCGGCCCAACAAGTCCACACCGACCCGCCGAAGCGTATACCACCCAGACCCATACTCCTACACTTATCGCTTCACCTAACACTACGGACAATTTAGCATGTTCAATTCACCTAACCTGCACATTTTTGGATTGTGGGAGGAAACCGGAGCACACCCACGCAGACACGGGGAGAATGTGCAAACTCCACACAGAGAGTCGCCTGAGGCGGGAATTGAATCTCTGGCGCTGTGAGGCAGCAGTGCTAGCCACTGTGCCACCGTGCCGCCCCACCTTGTCTGGCCCGACCCATGATACGCCACTCTTATGGACCCCTACCACATTCGTCTTCGGCACTGAAATTGACAGGTTTTTATAATGTTGGAGAAGATGGCTTAGCAGCAGAAGTTCTCCTCACTGCCGACCAGGAACTAGTTTGCCTCTCCAGTCCAGCCCTCACTCCCC
>NW_025200941.1:0-6890 GCF_004010195.1 Chiloscyllium plagiosum | reverse complement strand
ATTATGTGTTTTGAGGGGTAGTGTTCAAGAATGGGGGTGCGTGAAGTGGAGGAGAAGCACTGGAGGGCGTCACCAACCAAGTGGGAAGGGATGTTGTAGTCGTAAAGAAAGTTTTGGAGTTGCGGGTGTTGGACTGGGGTGTGCAAAGTTATAAATTACACCACACCAAGTTGTAGTCCAATAGTTTTCATTGGAAGTACACTAGATTTCGGAGCACGGCTACTTTATCAGGTGGCAGTGAGTGGCTCTCCGAAAGCTAGTGTGCTTCCAATTAAACCAGTTGGACTATAACCTGGTGTTGTGTGATTTTTAACTTTGTGGAAGAAGGATGCCATCTTGGACTTCCTGAGCTGGATTTGGTGATCGCTGGAACAGATCCAGTGGAGGCAGAGTGATTGACAATAAAAGATGACCCAGACTGGGGTGCCCACACCCGATGAATGAGTAAAGAAAAGTCATTTCCATTGATCGAAATAAAAGTAATCTCACCAGAAACAATTTTGCTGTTTTCATGTACTCCACTTGGATGTAGTTGTTGAGATGATTCTGCATTCGTTTCAGCCGTGGGTTTAATGTCATTGCAATTGTCCTTACAGCATAATGTAGCAGTCATATCATTTCCCTCTTTGTTCTGTTGGAGCAAGAATACAATTTGTTAGCAAGGGAATGACAATTCCTTACCTATTCTGTATCCACAATGTACAGGGGGTCAAGATCTTCACAGGAGACGACAAACCATTCAGGAATCATCCATTTTTCAACATCATGTTCTCCATTTAAATGTTCATGACTTCCACATGAAGAACACAGTGAATGTAAGCCAAATGAGCTGTGTTCACTGTGTATATGTGTCATAACCTGTCTACTTTCTACATTCTCCAACTGGGCTTTCGCACACATCCAATTCCATTGATAATATTATCACCTGTTTATCCTAAATGCAGACAACATGAAGTGCATGCTTGCGTCTGTGATAACCCCCCCCCCCCTCCCATTTTCTGGATGTAATCTTTGCATGGGCATACAACAATGAATCGATAAGTGGTTACAGTGCATTGTTAAGATGGAATGCAATTGGTTGGATATTCACTCATCGCCGCTGCCTCAATCTAGACACCTGGAGAACAATATTCTCCCCGACGCCTGTTCCACCAGAATCCGTCAGGAATCATGTCACAGTTGTATTTTAGAAGCTGTAAATTGAAAGTGTTGTATCTTGTTGACTTGCAGCATGTGAGATGAAAACATCTTCATTAATTACTGAGTTTAAAGCACATTGATGAATATTCACACACTGAAATAGTGGGCATGAGAGTGAAGATTGATTGATTATCATAAATACTGAAATGTTTGGGAGGTATGGGCTGAGGGGGGTGGGAGGCGTTTGCCGGGAGATAATGAGCGCTGATCTCCGATCAGGGTTTTTAAGACACTTAGTGAACATTCTGTTGCATTGAGCCGGATCATCCCTGAGAAAGAGAGAGAGAGAGACAGACAGACAGAGGGAGGGAGGAAGAGAGATATTGAGAGAGACGGGATAGATTGAGAACTGCTGGTGGCAACAAGGGTTCGTCAATATAAATCATGAGTGAATAAATTAAAAACGCAAATGAACTCACCAGCTGCACAGTCGTTTCTGCCATTTCCGTGGTGTTTATTTGCCTGCGGAACTGGATTTTCGTCCTCAGTGATCACGTGCGTTGTGTCTTTGCTGTCAGTATCATGACTGTGCAGAATTTCCATGTGTGCATTTTGATCTTAATGCTAAATATGACAAAGGTTTGATTAGGTGTTTTATAGCTGAGTTCTTAGGATTTCTGTTTGTGATTCACATATCACTCGCTAGACTCAATCCAGAGACCCAGTCATGTTCTGGGAATGGAGTTTGAATCCTGTCACAGCTAATGGTGAAATTTGAATTCAACAAAAATATCTGGAATCAAGTGTCGAACGACAGTGAGTCCCTTGTTGAATGTTGTAAAAAAATACGTCTGATTCACCAGTGTCCCTTTACGGAAACAAACGGACATCCTTCCCTGGTCCGGCCTCAATGTGACTCCAGACTCAGAGCAATGTAGTTGACTCTTAACTTTAATAATGGATGGGCAATAAATGCTGACTAGCCAGCAACGTTCTCATCCCATAAATATGTTTAAAAACAAACCTAACGCAGACTCGGGGAGAATGTGCAAACGCCACACGGATAGTCTGCAGGGGCTGAAATCAAACCCAAGTGCATGGCACTGTGAGGTATACGTACTAACCACTGAGCCACCATTACACCTGTTCAGAAATCCTTAAAACAAATGCATATTTTTGAAGTGTTTCTTGTGCCAGAACTGAAACGAAAACGTCATCAAATTAGCTTGGGTGCATAATTTGTTAAACAAAAATGCATTAGTTTCCTCATTCTGCCTCTAATAACATTGGTACCACATGGTATTTCAAACACGTTCATAATTCTCCACACCGAGTTCCACTTACTCCGTGAGGCCACATTAGTACAGAGACCTCCGATATTTTTGTTAACTACTGCTCTAGTTTCCCTTTTCAAATCCACCTTTCCACATTCTTCTCGTCATGAAGGAAAAATAGAAACTCTGTGTTTCTTCTATTCATTTAAAGTAGAGAATATCAGATGCTCATCTGTTTCTCACTTCATGTGCTATCCATCTGTGTTATTGCCCCTCAGTGAGCCTAATGTGACTGCCTGAAGTCCTTTCTGATACCTTTTCACAAACTACATTCGTACCAAATTGTTTCAGCAGCATACTGAAGGGGAGATTCTGGCCTGTTGTTTTACTGCTTGATTGTTAATGCAGAAACCGAAGTAATGCCCTGTGGACCCAGCTTCAAATCCTCCAATGGTAGATGTCGTCATTTGCATTCTACGTGTAATCTAATGATGGTTATGAATTTACGCAAATAGTGAACTTCTAACTGCTATTAGGATCAAGAAAGCAACTGTTTCGTTAAACTACTGTAATGAGATAAATCATAATGTGATTTCATTAATATCAGTAATGATGGTCAAACATGCCATTGCAATATTCTCACTGGTCGTGTCTATGCCATTTGCCGAGAAGTACGAGAGAGGAGAGAAGGTGAGTCTTACCGTTTAAAATACTTACTTCAGGATTCGGGGCCTCCATTTGCCAAGAGGAGCGAAATAATTCTGGGAAGCTTTAAAGTGGGTGAGCTCTGAACCCGAGACCCTAAACTGTAGGGCCTCACTCCCACCCATCTCCTCCAGAAATCGTGATACATATTGGCACCAATGATATAGCCAGGAAAGGGACTGAGGATCTGAAAGGTGACTGCAGTGAATTAGGTTGGAAGCTGAAGATCAGTACGAGTAGAATAGTGATCTCAGGTTTGCTACCAATGCCACGAGACAGTGAGACGAGGAACAGTCAGCGAATGCAGCTTAACACGTGGCTGCGAGACTGGTGCAGGAGGGAGGGCTTCTAATACATAGACCATTGGGATACATTCTGGGGAAGGTGGGATCTGAACATGAAGGACAGATTGCACCTGAACTAGAGTGGCACAAATATCCTGGATGGAAGATTTGCTGATATGATTTGGGAGGGTTTAAACTAGTTTGGCGTGGGGAAGGGGAGGGGGGGCGTGAGAATCAAATCCATATGTCTGTAAGGGGGTCAGTTGCAGATGGGACAGTGACAGGACATATTGAATCTATGAGGAAGCTTTATCACGTGAAGAAACAAAGGGATCGGTTAAAGTGTGTCTGCTTTAATGCAAGGAGTGTCCGAAATCAGAGCAACAAACTTAGAGCACGGATCAATAATTTGAGATACGATATGGCCATAACGGAGACGTGGGTTTCACAGGGGCAGTAATGATTGCTTGATATTCCAGGGTTTAGAACGTTTACAAAGAACAGGGAGTGCAGAAAAAGAGGAGGGGATGAATCATTGCTAATCAGAGAGTGCATCACAGCTCCAGAACCGAAGGTTTGTCTAATGAGTCAGTATGAGTGGAAGTTACTAACAGCAAAGGATCAGCCACCGCATTGGGGGCTTTCTACAGACCACCTAAGAGCAGTTAAGATGTTGAAGATCTGAAAGATTCTGGTAAAATGCAAAAGTAGCATGGTTTTTATTTTGGGTGATATCAACTTTCCCAATATCGACATAATCTCTTAAGTGCAGATGGTTTGCGTGGAGCCGTTTTTGTCAGGTGTGCTCAGGAGGGTTTCCTTACTCAGTATGTCGACAGACGGACGAGGGGAGAGGCCATTTTTGATTTGATACTCTGCAATGAGTCAGGACAGGTGTCAGATGGGAGAGCACTATGGTAAATGTGATCACAACTGCCTCACTTTTAGCATAGGCTTGGAGAGTGAAAGGACCACTTATCGAGGAAAGATACTTAATTGGGGAAAATGACTTTATGACGTTATCAGACAGGAGTTGGGAAGTACTGAATAGGGCAATTGTTCCACATAAAGTGCACAGCAGACATGTGGAGACTATTTAAGAAGCAGTTGTTGCGAGTGATGCACAGATTTGTTCCTCTGAGACAGGGTAAGAAAGGGTAAGATTAAGGAACCTTCAATGACGAGAATAGAGGAACTTCTCGTCAAAAGGAACAATGTAGCTTACTCACGGTGGAGGAAGCAAGGATCTACCATAGCTTTCGAGGATTGCTGGCTTGCTAGAAAGGAGCTCAGAGATGGACTGAGTCGAGCCAGGAGGGGGCACGATATAGGCTTAGCAAGAAGCATTAGGGAGAATCCAAAGGCATTTTATTCTTACGTGAGGAATAAGAGAATGATCAGGGAGAATGTAGGGCCGATCAAGGATATTGGAGGGAACCTGTGCGTGGAGTCCGATCAGATTGGGGGAGCCCTAAATGAGTTTTTTGCTTCGCTTATCACCAGGAAATGGAAATTGTTGTTTGAGGAGCTGGAATACGGTCTTGACCAGATCAAAATTAATGAAGTTGATGTGCTGGAAAGTTTGGAAAAAAATATGATTCATAAGTCCCCAGGGCCAGGCCAGATTTATGCTAGGCTGCTCTGTGAGGTGAAAAGGAGATTGTTCAGCTTCTGGCGAGAATATTTGCCTCTTCAGTCTCTATGAAAGTCGTACCAGAGATTTGGAAGGAGGCGAATGTTGTTCCTCTTTTCAAGAAGTGTAATAAGGAAACTCCTGGCAGTAACAGACCAGTCAGTCATGGGTCTGGGGTTAGCAAAGTTTTGAATGAATTTTCATGGATAGGATGTATGACTATTTGGCAAAAGATAGTGTGATTAAAGGCAGTCAGCATGGTTTTGTGACGGGAAGGTCATACCTCACGAATCTTATTGAGTTCTTTGAGGAACTGTCAATACAGATCGACGAAATTCGAGCAGTGGATGTGGTGTATATGGACTTCAGCAATGCATTTTATAAGATTACCCATGGGAGGCTCATTAATAAAGTCAGAAAGTATGGGATACAGGGAGATTTGACTATATGGATTCAGAATTGAATGGCTGACAGAAGGCAAAGAGTGTTTGTAGATGAAACGTATTCTGCCTGGATGTCAGCATTGATTAGCGTCCCGCAGGGCTCTATTCTCGGGCCTCTGCTCTTTGTAGTTTTTTAGAAATGACTTGAATGAGGAGGTTGAGGGGTGAGTTACTTAATTTGCAGATGAACAAAGGTTAAGCATGTCGCCAATAATATCAAGGGCTACTGCAGGCTGCAACGCAGCATAGACAGGATGCAGAGCTGAGCTGAGAAATAGCAGATAGAGTTCAACCTGGATAAGTGCGAACTCAAATGTTCCAGGTAGGATTAAAGACTGGATTCTTGGCAATGTGGAGGAACACAGGCATCTGGGTGTACATAGTTCCCTCAAAGTTGCCAGACAAGTGGATAGGCTTGTTAGGAAAGCAGATGGTATTTTGGCTTTCATTAACAGGGGGATGGAGTTTTAGAGCCGCGAGGTTTTGCTACAGTTGAACAAATCCCTGGTGAGGCCACACTTGCAGCATTTTGCCCAGTTCTTTTCGCCTCACTATGGGAAAGGCACAGAGGCTTTGGAAAGGGTGCAAAGAAGATTTACCAGGATGCTGCCTGGATTGGAGGTCTCTCCTGGGACTTGGAGAGCTGGAGAGAATGAGGAAGAGAGAAGACCTGATCGAGGTATATAAGATTATGAGTGGAATATATAGAGTCAATAGCCAGAGACTTTTCCCCAGGGCAGGGTTGACAACTACGAGGAGTTATAGTTTGAAAATATTCGGAGCAAGGTATAAAGGAGACATCGGAGGTAGGTTCTTTATGCAGAGTTGTGAATGCATGACATGTGTTGCCAGCTGTGGTGGTGGAAACAGTGTCATTAGGGACATTTAAGCGACTATTGGACATGCACATGGATAGCAGTGAGTTGAGGGGTGCGTCGGTTAAGTTATTATATTTTGAATTTGGATTAAACCTCGGAACAACATCATGAGCCAAAGGGCCTGTTCTGTGCGGTATTTTCCTCTGGTCCATCTCTAAATACTTTTGCTTAAGCATAAACCTATCTGTCTCAATTTTAAAATTAACCACTAATCCAGCATTCACTACCATATATGGAAAACAGTTGTAAATATACACCACCCTTTGTGTGTAGAAATGCTTCATAGCATCTCATCTGAAGGGTCTTGCCCTCATTGTCAGACGATGCCCCGAGTTCTGGAATCTCCAATCAATGGAAATAGTTTACTTTTTTTTCTCCCACGATCTTGGTTTGATTATTGATTAGATAATCTCTTAAACTTCTAAATTACATAGAAAATGTTCGTATAAACTTTCCTCATAACATAAACACTGAAGTAAAGATATAATTCTTGGAAACACTTTAGATTAGATTACTTACAGTGTGGAAACAGG
>NW_025200940.1:2350-6890 GCF_004010195.1 Chiloscyllium plagiosum | reverse complement strand
TTTCTGACGCTAAGAGTTTGGATCTTGGAATGCTTTGCCTAATAGTGAAAGGAGAGGAAATAAACAAGTACTGCAGATAACAGAAATTCGGAGAGTTTTCTGAAACTTATTTATTTGCAATACGGAAGCCATGTCCTTTCACTATAGAACAATCTGCAAATTACTTACCTGCCTTTATTCTTTCAATCCAGACAACCTATTTCTTCATTCCCTCACTCAATATTCATTTTGGTCATTAATTGATCACTGCCGGCATCGCACATAATAAAAAAATGAAAATCCAAATCTTTCCATGAAACAACAGGGGGAAAACAGCGTTCTGAAGAAAAGGCGTAGAAGTAATGATTGAATTGATTTCAATTGATTTAGATCAATTGTCACATGTTTCACATGCCTGTATTGAAAGATTTCCTCTTCCATCGACGTCAGTTTATCTTCTATATAAATGTAGCCAACTTCGGGATCGTGGAACAACGAACAGAGAGCTGGACAGCACAGGAAGGTGCACTTTGTACGATGATGTTGTCCTAAACATGAACCCAAATTAAACTAATTCATTCTGCCTGCCCTTTCTCCATATCCCTACATGACTTGCATTCTCACGTGCATTCATAAAGGATTCCTTAGCGCCCACTTCTGCGACTGTCGACATCACGACAGCATGTTCCAGACTCCTAACACTCACTGTATAAAACAAACGTAATCTTCATATCTCCTTTGAACTTTGCCCCTCTCACCTGAAATGCATGCACTTAAATGTTGGACACTTCACTGTGGGGAAAATACTCTGGCCAATAACTCTATTCATTAATTTCATACTGATGTAGCCTTTTGTCAAGTCTCACCTCACCCTCTGCCTCTCCAGAGAAAACAATCTCAGCATTTTAATTGCATATCCTTATCGCTCATACCCTCAAATGCTGGCAGCATTCCAGCAAAATTCTTCTGCACCTTCACCAAAGCCCCCAAATATCTGTCCTGTAACATGGCAAGCAGAATTGAACTCTAATTCAAGCCGTACTAATGTATTATCAAGCTGCAACATAATAGCCTGACTGTTGCTCACAATTCGCCAAACAATAAAGGCAAGAATGTCATAAACCTGCTCTGTTGCCCTGTCGATTTGTGTTGCCACTTTCAGAGAGCACTGGACTTGAAACCAAAATCCCTCTTCAAGTAAAAGCTGTTCAGGTTCCTACGATTAACTATATACATTTCCTTAACGCATGATCTTCCAATTGCAGCACTATATTCAACTCCATCCGCCAAATCTCCGTGCATACCTGGAAAAGATCTACATCATGCTCTGTTCTCTTCGTTTCAAGACGCCACTGAACCTTACCTCATCCGTGAACTTACAAACTCACCATTCTGCAATTTCATCCATGTCAATAATGCAAACCAGAAACAGCAAAGCTGCCAGAAGGGATAACTATGGACCACCAATTGTCATCGTCTTCCATTCAGAAAAAATAGAAGCCGACATTCCACCATGTTCGTCTGCCTTGTATCGGCAATACCAAAATAATTCATGTGAACCATTCACAGTGGATCCCATGCATTTAAATCTCTGAACGACTCTCTTATGATGGACTTTTCTGAAAGTCTCAGTAAAATCCATTTCGATAATATCCACAGCTATACCATAAACGAACAGTTTCATGACCTCCTTGAAACATTCAATCATGTCAGTCAGACATGACCTTGCCCGCACAAAGGCATGCTAACTGTCTAATTAGCCGAGGCAGTTTGAAACGTCAAAAGGCTGGGCCATTAGAATACTCTCCAACAGCTTTCCAAACGACAGTGCAATGCTGACGTTTCTTTAGTTTTCTGAAATCTTAGGGAAAAGAGGCAGGAAATAGCTTTGTCTGAGAGAATCAGAGTGATACCTCAGAGATCCTTCAAATATATTAAAGAAAAAGAATAATGACAGAAAAACCATGGCCTCTCAAGATTAAGAGTGTGAAAATGCATTTTTGTGGAACTGCAGCAAATGGGTAAGGTTCTCAATGAATATTTCTTCGCTGTGTTTATCGTGGAGAAAGGCACAAAGATTTTTTTATGACTCGGGTTAAAACGCTTTGATAATTCTAAACATGACACATACAAAACCTCACATCTTGTGCAATGTGTTAAATTTCGAGCCGCAAACAATCATCCCAAAGGTGATCATGTCAAGTAATAATTAGCAATATTATTATTGACTTCTGAAACAGAATACTAAAACCAAAAACTACTTCCAGCTTTCTCTTTAAACTACCTTTTAACTATCACTTAACAATACTGGTCTGATAAATTCCCTCTTAAATTTACGGCAAAATCAGTTTGAAAATCTGTTATCATCTCAAGATGTCGACATTTCTTTGAAGATTTCTCTCGTTCGAATTTGATGATCTGCTGCACCAATTTGTTTTTAGACAGTTACCTTTCAGACAGCTGTATAGCTGGCAGTCTGTTTGTTGGTAGTAATTGATATTCTCTACCGATCTTCAGAGTCTTGTGTTCACTCTGTTCGCCTTAATTGCCGTAATTGAATTGACTCTTGCAATCTGGAAGACACAACCAGCTTGGCTAAAGAAGACTGTTTCCAACTTCCATTTCTCAGCAGGGGTCCGTCAAAATCATTCATAACCCGTGTACAACGTTCTTCCCATGTGGAAATTGGGAACTAAGAACATTGTTGAACTTTATGCGCTCTGCCTCTGTTCAATGTCATCTTCGTTAGGTTTGGCTACCACCTCCTTCTTGACCTCGCTGGCTTCAGAAACGTGAAACTGATTGGGGTGTTGGTTTATCGGAATAGCATTGTCGACATCTAATTCATGTACAATCACATTTTCCCATGCATCTGAATCATAAATATGTCCACATCTACTATAACAAATTTTTAAAAGGCTGGGCCATTAGAATACTCTCCAACAGCTTTCCAAACGACAGTGCAATGCTGACTTTTCTTTAGTTTTCTGAAATCTTAGGGAAAAGAGGCAGGAAATAGCTTTGTCTGAGAGAATCAGAGTGATACCTCAGAGATCCTTCAAATATATTAAAGAAAAAGAATAATGACAGAAAAACCATGGCCTCTCAAGATTTAGAGTGTGAAAATGTATTTTTGTGGAACTGCAGCAAATGGGTAAGGTTCTCAATGAATATTTCTTCGCTGTGTTTATCGTGGAGAAAGGCACAAAGAATTTTTTATGACTCGGGTTAAAACGCTTTGATAATTCTAAACATGACACATACAAAACCTCACATCTTGTGCAATGTGTTAAATTTCGAGCCGCAAACAATCATCCCAAAGGTGATCATTTCAAGTAATAATTAGCAAGATTATTATTGACTTCTGAAACAGAATACTAAAACCAAAAACTACTTCCAGCTTTCTCTTTAAACTACCTTTTAACTATCACTTAACAATACTGGTCTGATAAATTCCCTCTTAAATTTACGGCAAAATCAGTTTGAAAATCTGTTATCATCTCAAGATGTCGACATTTCTTTGAAGATTTCTCTCGTTCGACTTTGATGATCTGCTGCACCAATTTGTTTTTAGACAGTTACCTTTCAGACAGCTGTATAGCTGGCAGTCTGTTTGTTGGGAGTAATTGCTATTCTCTACCGATCTTCAGAGTCTTGTGTTCACTCTGTTCGCCTTAATTGCCGTAATGGAATTGACTCTTGCAATCTGGAAGACACAACCAGCTTGGCTAAAGAAGACTGTTTCCAACTTCCATTTCTCAGCAAGGGTCCGTCAAAATCATTCATAACCCGTGTACAACGTTCTTCCCATGTGGAAATTGGGAACTAAGAACATTGTTGAACTTCATGCACTCTCCCTCTGTTCAATGTCATCTTCGTTAGGTTTGGCTACCACCTCCTTCTTGACCTCGCTGGCTTTAGGAACGTGAAGCTAATTGGGGTGATGGTTTATCGGAATAGCATTCTCGACATCTAATTCATGTACAATCACATTTTCCCATGCATCTGAATCATAAATATGTCCACATCTACTATAACAAATTTTTAACTGTTTTCGTAGCTACTGAGGAAAGTAGTGTATTAACCTGTTCCCACGCCTCAAGGCCTTCTTAGTTTTAAAGATATTTTGAGTTACCTCAACATCCATAACACCGGAATTTGGTTCCTCTCTCCGCTGGGCAGTAACTAACATATATTTCTTCAGCTATTTGTCTCCGCATAAGGTTTCAAAATATCAACAACTTTATGAGGTATTTCCCCTCAACTCAACGTTTTCTAAATTTATCAGAGGCTACTAAACCTGGATTTAAATTGTGTCCTATCACTGGCAACAGTGCTAACACGTCATTACCTCAAGACAACGTCCAAATCTGTGTTTGTATATGCAAACTGATTCATTTTATGCTAAATCACCTACTCGATTAATCTCTTCCTTT
Organism: Chiloscyllium plagiosum; assembly: GCF_004010195.1. Classification (NCBI taxonomy): domain Eukaryota; kingdom Metazoa; phylum Chordata; class Chondrichthyes; order Orectolobiformes; family Hemiscylliidae; genus Chiloscyllium; species Chiloscyllium plagiosum. Next base: position 2,475 of record NW_025200940.1, on the reverse strand, counting down.
CACCGAATACATAATCTAATTCGGAGGTCTTCGGCTTTGGTCTTGTCTATTTTTCTTTAAGTAATTTCATGCGGGCCTTACCTTCATGTCCGAATATTAACTCGAAGGGAGGAAGCTGAGTTGAT
>NW_025200940.1:0-1886 GCF_004010195.1 Chiloscyllium plagiosum | reverse complement strand
AAAAATACTAATAGTCATCTACTGCCTTTATGATACTTAAGCACTTCTGTCTTCACAGAAGAAAGCTGTAAGACAATTTTCTTTCTTTTTGTCTTGTACAGCCCATGCCAGGAATGGCTGAAAACAGGATGAGACAAAACAAAATATGTTTGATAAATGCAACAAAATGAAGAAATTCGTTTTTGTAATGAATAGGTTAAATATAATGAATAAAAAGGAATGAGAGTTATTTCTTACAATGCAATAAAAATGAATTTCCTACGGGCTCTACAAGACTTTTTAACTTCTTAATTGGGAACAAATCAGCGCGGCGCCTAAGTAATGAGCGCCAAAACGTTTTAGAGACAAAACGGCAAAATGAATTTCTTACGGGCTCTACAAGACTTTTTAACTTCTGAATTGGGAACAAATCAGCGCGGCGCCTAATAATGAGCGCCAAAACGTTTTAGAGACAAAACGGCGGGGCCAAATGATCGGCACCAAAAGGCTGGCGCCAAATAGTCCCATTCCGACCATTTGGCAAGTATGACACGTGTGGCGATTGTTAACAATATCCACGTGTATTCCAGGCCAATAAAAATGATTTTGTACCTAAGCCTGAGTGTTTCATACACCATGGTGACCTACTCTTACTGAGGTGTCAGTAAGGAAGCTAATTGAGGCCAGCGACCATAAACCTATTCGTTTTTAAATAGTGATGGGAAAGGATAGACCAGATCAAAAAGTTGAAGTTCTAAATTAGAGAAAGGCCAATTTTGACGGTGTAGGTAACAACTTTCCAAAGCTGATTGGAGGCCGATGTTCATTGGGAAGTGGATGGCGGGAACATGGCAAGCCTTCAGAAATGAGATGACAAGAATCCAGAGAAAGTATAGTCCTCTCAGGATGAAACTAAAGAATGGTAGGTATAGGGAATGCTGACAAAAGAAATTGAGGGTTTGATTAATAAAAAGAAGGAAGCATATGTCAGGTATAGACAGGATAGATGGAGTGAATCCTTGGAAGAGTATAAAGGAAGTAGGAGTATACTTAAGAGGGAAATCAGGAGGGCAAAAGGGTGATATGAGACAGTTTGTCAAATAGAATTAAAGATAAACCAAAAGGTGTTTAAAAATATATTAAGTACAAAAGGGTAACCCGGAGAGACGAGGACCCCTCTAAGATCAGCAAGGCAGCCTTTGTGTTCAACCGCAGAAAATGGGGGGATATTAAATGAATATTTTCCAACAGTATTTACTGTGGAAAAGGGTATGAAAGATAAAGACTGTAGGGAAATAGATGGTGACATCTTGCAAAATGTCCATATAACAGAAGAAGAAGTGCTGGATGTCTTGAAACGGGTAAAAGTGGATAATCCCCAGGACCTGACCAGGTGTAAATGAAAACTTTGTCGGAAACTGGAGAGGTGATTGCTGGGCATCTTGCTGAGAAATGTGTATCATCAATAGTCAAAGGTGAGGTTTGCTAATACGATGCCACTGTTAAAGAAGGGTGGTAAGGACAAACCAGGGAACTATAGACCGGTGACCCTAATCTCGGTGGTGGGCAAGTTGTTGGAGGAAATCCTGAGGGACAGGATGTACATGTATTTAGTAAGGCAAGGACTGATTAGATTACATTACACTGTGGAAATAGGCCCTTCGGCCCAACAAGTCCACACTGACCCGCCGAAGTGTAACCCACCCATACCCCTACATTTACTCCTTACCTAACACTACAGGCAATTTAGCATGGCTAATTCACCTGACCTGCACATCTTTGGGCTGTGGGAGGAAACCGGAGCACCCAGAAAAAACCCACCCAGACACGGGGAGAACGTGCAAACTCCACACAGTCAGTCGCCTAAGGCGGGAATTGAACCCGGGTCTCTGGCGCTGTGAGGCAGC
>NW_025200939.1:0-6890 GCF_004010195.1 Chiloscyllium plagiosum | reverse complement strand
GAACAGCCAATTCAAGAACTTTCCAAAGTCGATTGGCATAGATATTGGCAGATAAGGGGCCAGCTGAGAAGTGGGAAGCCTTCAAAAATGAGATGTCAAGAGCACAGAGATGGTATCTCCCCGTTAGGGTGAAGGGTCATGCTGATAGGTGTAAGGAATGCTGGAGGATTGGAGAAATTGAGGCTCTTGGTCACGGATAAGAACAAAGCATATGTCCGGGATAGACTGCAGGAATCGAAAGGCTTTTCTTAATTCATTCGTGGAATGAGGGCGTCACTAGCTAGGCCAGCATCTATTACTTATCCCTAATTGCTCGGAGGGCAGTTAAGGGTCAACCACATTGCTCTGCGTCTGGAGTCACATGTAGGCCAGACCAGGTATGGATTACAGATCGATTCCTTCAAGGACTTTAGTGAACCAGATAGATTTTCCCACCAATAGAAATGGTCATCATTAGCTTCTTAATTCCTGATTTAAAGTGAATCACTAGAAGTGTCTGAAGGCCACATGAGTATAGTTAAGAGGGAAATCGGGAGCGCAAAAAGGGGGCATGTGATAGCTTTGGCAAATAGGGTTAAGGAGAATCCAAAGCAATTCTGCAAATACATTAAGGATGAAATAGTAACTAGGGAGAGAATAGAGTCCCTTAATGATTAGAAAGACCGCAGATGTGCAGAACTGCAAGAGGTGGGGTTGGTTCAGAGTGAATAATTTGTGTCAGTATTTACTGTGCAGGATATGGAAGCAAGAGAACTTGGGAAATAAATACTGATATCTTGTAAAATGTCTGTATTACAGAGGAGATGCTGGAGGTCTTAAAATGCACAAATGTGGATAAATATCCACGACGTTATTAGATGTATGCTAGAACTTTGAGGGAAGCTGGGAAGTGATTGCTGGGCCCTTTGCGGGGATATTTGTGTCATCAATAGCCACAGGTGAAGCGGAAGACAGAGGTTGTCTAATATGGTGCCACTCCACAAAGGATTTAAGAAGGGTGATAAAGAAAAGCCAGTCAGCCTGATATCAGTCGTGGGTAAGTTGTTGGAGGGGATTATGAGGCACAGAATCTGCACGTATTTTGAAAGGCAATAACTGATTAGGGATTTTCAACATGGCTTTGTGCAAATGATATTGTGTCTCACTAAATTGTCTGAGTTTTTTGAAGCAGTGACTAAGAAGATTAGTTGAGGCAGAAAGGCGTACATTGTCGATATGGACTTTGGTAAGGCGTTTCATAATGTTGTGCATGGGCATGGCTAACAAGGTTGGTTCATATGAAATACATGGAGAACTAGCCATATTGATACAAAATTGGCTCAAAGGGAGGAGGAGAGGGTGGTTGTAGAGGTTTGCAATATACTGGCAAAGGTTTGCAATGGTCCTCATGTTGGGCAGATAGTCCAGTTTAGGGAGTAATCCACTAGCACGGTCGGCACAGTTCTCCATCCTGGCTTTTACCTTGTCCCAGTTTATAGTGTCTGGGCTGGTTCTGTGCAGCAGATTCAGACTTTGAGGCAATGGACCATTTCAGCTGAACTGGCAATGTCTTTATTCAATGTTTGAATTCTTGTGATTTGACCCATAATTGTTTCCCTTCTCCAGTTACTTCCTCTCCCCTGTCTCTGCAATCATATTTTCACGAAATTATCAGTTATGTTTTTATTTATTTTTCTGTATCTTTCCCTGGCCTTTGTTCTTGGCTCCCTCATGCCTGTTTTTGGTCTGTGCCTGTCCACTGAACACCTGTGTTTGTCCCGCTCAGCTGATCGTGCGGTCAGTAACACGAGGAAGACCCTTGAGTATAATTGTAAAGGACCAGGTCGCTAACTTGTTGCTGAGAGGCTTCTGACTGACTCCTGTTATTGAAAGATGAGTGGAGGGGCTGGGAATGGTTTGCAGGAAGTTGTGCTGTGAGCTCCCTCAGATATTCAGGGAGACCTGAGGATTTGGTGACCTGGCTCTGGATGGAGCATGGGGACTGTACTTACAGCATCTGGGTGTGTAACATGAACAACAAATGGAGCAAAGGCTGCAGAGAGGGGAAGCTCTGAAACCAGGCAGTGAGTGTGTGTTTGGGGAAAAGGATTGCCAAATCTGTCTGTGTCTTAGCCTGGACAAGCACACATTCTCACTCTCCCCTTTACATAGATTGATGGACACTTTCCTATCTGCTCCACACACACACAGACTCACAATCCTCCTCTCTCACATGTGCACACGCACACTCTGCTCTGTCACACCCATGCCCACACCCACTCTGTTGCCCTCCTGTACTCACACACACACACTCCCCCTTAGTCTGTCTCCCTTACACACATTGTCTCTCTGCCCTTCACACGGACACCCTCCTTCACACACACACGTATGCACGTATAAATTTCTGGGGTGAATTTGCATGTGCATATTTGTATTTGCAAATACACTTTATTTTGTACCAAAAACATACAATTTGGAGACAGTCAGTCAATGCTGTATTTTATGAACTCGTACTTTGGGAACAAGCCAATCTGACTTCAGGTGAAGACACAAACAGACTCCAAACACGACCCCTCGCCTGAAATACATTGTCTGACCGGAGAAGTGACCTCTTTTACATCAATAATGCCTGAAGGTATCTCCAGGAAGTGACTTGAAATAAATTCTGCAATTTGCATTTTAATCATTCAAGACCTGAACCTCGATTCTAAGTGATTAAGGATTTAAGGCTCATCTTAGGTGCATACCTTTCATGCACATGAGTTGTACAATCCTTTTAACTTCTGTGTTTAAGGTATTTCTCTCTCTCTAACACTTAACGAAGGAGCAGCGCTATGGAAGCTTGTGTTTTCAAATAAACCCGTCGGACTCAAAACTACTATCGTGTGAATTTTGACCTTGTCCAACCCAGTCCAAAACCAGCGGCTCCATATCATAGCTTTTTATTGCATAGCCAATCATCTTTCTTAACAAATAAATCTTTCCTTTCCCGATGTGATCTTCTCTTGGAAATGCATCTTTTGTGAAGCACGTTACACACTGCTGTATGGAAATCCAGCTACAATACATCAATCTTATCCCCATTATCCATCTTGTTTGTCAATTTTTAAGAAAGCTAGTCAAATCTTTCAAACATGATTTATCCTTCAAAATGTTATGTTGACTGTGTTGGATTGTGTCTTGACTTTGAAAATATCTTGCTATTAATTCCTTCATAACGGGTTCTAACAATTTGTTTTCAATATCAATAGATTTCTCATTACTTTTCACTCCCTAGAGCTGGTTATTCTAAGTTCTTTGCTTTCTATCACCTCTACGTTTCCTTTCACAATTCCCATGTAACAGGAACAAGGCTGTAAAAGATCTGCTCCAATTGCTGTGTAAGAGGCATGAGTGGCTGATTGGACTCATTCTGTTCCTGCATTACAAACTCACTAGGCTGAATGTCCTCCTGCTGTCCCTATATTATAGTCTCGATGGCTTGCATGCCCTGCTCCTGTTCCTAACCAAGCTGTTCAAGATCTCAATGCCCTCCTCCTGTCGCTCAACTACAGTTTTGGGGACTTATGGAATCTCCCTACTCAACTGTCACTTTTCAAGAGCTGAAATATGCAGGCAAGTTGTGTTGCTCACACTGGGTAGCTCAGTGGTTAGGAGAGAGTGAGGACTGCAGATACTGGAGATCAGAGCTGAAACATGTGTTGCTGGAAAAGCGCAGCAGGTCAGGAAGCATCGAAGGAGCAGGCGAATCGACGTGTGCTGTCGACGGGAATCCTGAAGAAGTGCTTATGCTCGAAACGTTAATTCTCTAGCTCAATGGTTAACACTGCTGCCTCACTGCACCAGAGATTCATGTTCAAATACGTCTCCAATTTCCTCCCACAGTCCCAGGATATGCAGGTTAGGTGGATTGGCCACGCTAAATTACGCATAATGTCCAGGGATGTGCAGGCTAGGTGCATCAGTCACGGAAAATGCCAGGTTATAAAGATTGGGTGGGGTGTGTGGTGGGGTTGGGATGGGATGGTCTTCAGAGGATCAGTGTGTTGTCGATGGGCCAAGTGGCCTGCTTACACAAATCAATTGAGGGAACAATCTTCGAGTTAATTCCAATATCCTTTCCTTAATGAAGAAATTAACTCTGGACACATTACTCCAGATGTGATCTCACTGAGACCCTGTACAGCAGCAGCCTGCTGTAAGGTTCCCACCCAGGTTAGAGCTGTCTCAGCTCTCTGGGGAATACAGAGCATTGCTGAAAGATTATTGTCCTTCTTTACTCCACCAGCATAACGGGAGATCTGGTGATAAAATCACAATGACACTTGAGAAGAACAGGTCAGGTGTGTTGAGATGATATCAATGATGAGATATGCCTCGCCAAACTTTTACTGCTCCTCTGATGCTGCCTGAACTGCTGTGCTCTTCCAGCACCACTAATCCAGAATCTCGCCTGAATCTACCGTTAATCTCCCCAGAGCCCACGTCACTCAGATTCCATGTAATCTGGTACGGTGGAGCTTTGAAACAGCAAGGTGAAGCAAACATTGATGAGAGTTATACATCAAAGTCAAAATTGTGATACAAATGTTCGGTACGTTATAAAACAGGAAATTAGATACACAAGTTTGTGGGTACTGCAGGAATAATGGACAGCTTCAAGTTACACCTGAACAAGCTAACCCAAGTGAATGTTAATGCTGGGAAAATGGATTTCGTGACCATGCATGAGATGGGTTGTTTTGACAATATGTTGAATTGATGATGTGTGATCAGAAGAGGTAATTAAAGACTTTGTCGTAAAGGAGGTGTTGTGAAAAATAAGCTTAATATTCTGAATTTAAATGACATCTGAATACAAAGCAGTTTTTTCTTATATTACTGGTGCATACCTGAGTCATGCACGCTGTTAAGATACAAGGATAAAGTTGGTTTCAGTGAATTTGAAAAGTATATTAAAATGATTTAATAAAAGACAGACAATGGCTGTTATTTATCTAAAAATTGTAAGGTGTGTAAGGACATTCTCGAGATTAATCCCTCAGGTAGCAAGATTGTCTGATGAGGGAAGTCCGCCTGTGTTCCAGAGAGTTTCAGAGAATGAGAGGTGATCGAAATGAAACATTTTTAAAACTTCACACAGAGGGGAGTGATGAACGCAGAGGCATTGACAAGTGAGAGCAAAAGTACCGAGAATCCCAAGGTATTCCACAAGGACATCAAGCAGAACCTAATAACCAGAGAATGTTTGATCAGGGATAGTCAGCATGAACTTGTCAGAGGGTGGTCGCGCCGAACAAATTTTATTAATTTTTTTCAAGAAGGTGGTTTATATGTTTTTCTTTTCAGCAATGCCTTTGACAAAGCCTCACATGCAAAACTGATAAAGAAAGTACAATTTCATGGTATCAAGGGTAACTTGGTAATTGTCTTCGGGGCAGGAGATAGAGGGTGGTGCAAGAAGACTGTTTATGTGACTGGAGACCTGTGACCCCTGGTGTATACCAGTGCTGTATCCCTTATCATTTGTGGTATTCATAAATGATGTATATGTGAATGTGGTGGGGGAGGTAAAGTGTGATAAATAAGTGTATGTTCGACACAAAGATTGACCAGGTGATTGGCAGTGAGGAGGAATGCCTAATCTTACAGGAAGATAGAGATGGAATGGTCAGATGGGCAGATCAGTGGCAGATGAAATGTAACCCTGATAAATATGAGGTGATGCACTTTGTAAGAAGGAACCAGGCAGGGGAGTACTCAATGACTGGCAGCTCACTAAGAAACTGAGTTAGTGCTTCTCCACACATCTCTGAATGTGACTGGAGAGGGTCATAGTGGAGTTAAGAAGACATTGGGAATAGTAAATAGCCTTGACTCATCGGGACAGAGATTATAAGAGCTATACAGGACTTTGGTTCGGCCAAGATGGAATATTTTGCGGTGTTCTGGGAGCCACATTACAGGAAGGATTTGGTTCCACTGGAGGGGGTGCAGAGGAGATTCACCAGGAAGTTCCCGGGAATTGAGCATATCAGCTATGGAGAGAGGCTGGATAAGATCGGGTTATTTACTTTGGAGCAGAGAAAGTTGAGGGGACGTGATTCAGAAGGATAAGATTACGAGGGGCTTGAACAGGATGGATAGACAGCAGCTGTTCATTTTAGTCAAAGGGGCAAGAACAGGGGAGCACACTTTTAAAGTGAAGGGTTTGAGGATTAGAGAGGATTTGCGGATTGTTTTTCACCCAGAGGATGTTGGGGTCTGCAATGTACTTCCTGAGGTGGAGTTGTCATAGTAACCTCATAACTTCTAAATCGGACTTGGACAAGATCTTGAAGTGTCATAACATTCACAGCTCTGGACTTCATGTCGGAGAGTGGGACTAGTGTAGACCATGCTGTATTTCTGAAGGTACAAAGACTATGCTCCAGTGATTGTATGGTGTGGACACAGATTGTTTGGTTTCTGAAGAGAATGTTCTCAGAATTATAAGAGTGAAATGTCAATCGAAAAGGTTAGAGAAAACAAGTGCACCTTCGTTGCAGTCTGAACCCAGAGGAAGGAGAATAGAGAACAGGGCAATAGCAGAACTATGAAGCAACTACTTCAGTTCATTCTTCACAGACGAAAACAAACCAAACAAATCAAATCTTCCCAGCAAGACTGGAAAACCTAAGTCAAGAGAGAAAAATAATGAAATTAGTAAATAAGTGTTTTCGGAGATATTAGTGGGACTGAAAATATGGTTGAATTTAGATTGAAGGTGAGAAGATAAAGTCGAATGCCAGGGTCCTGTGCTGAAACAAAGGAGACTACAATAGGATGAGAGAGGAGTTGGCTAAGGTTGACTGGACGCAAAGACTTTAAGGTGGAACCATTGATGAACAGTGGCAGGCTTTTCAAGCAGT
>NW_025200938.1:0-6888 GCF_004010195.1 Chiloscyllium plagiosum | reverse complement strand
TATGTTACCAGAGGAAGGGTATTTAGGTTTGTTTACCTACCTTTCCTCATACAGGTATAATTTCAGTGCACTTATGCTCTCAGTTAATTAGATGACATAAACATGTAACAGACTCACAGAGTCACACAGCACGGAAGCAGAATGTTCGGTCCAATGAGTTTTTGCCGATCATCATCAGTCAAATGGAAGTCAATCATCAGAAACGATGGAAGACCCAGGGAAGAGTTGTCTGCCAGACAACCGTTAGACTACAAGAAATAGAAACAGAATTAGGAAATTTGGCTCATCCACCATTCGCTCATGGCTGATATGCTTCTGCACGCCATTAGCAGACCTTCCCCCAGTCAGGTATTTGTTCTATGCAAATTAGCGAAGCTGCCTTCAATTTGTTAGTTTCTTTAAGAAATCTCACAGACAATCAAATACTGAAACAACTATTTCAACTTTATAGCACATAGCAAACAAAATGACACCTCTCAAGTCTGCAAGTTCAGTCTGAGAATGAAATTTCACTCTCACAAAGTTAGTGGAGGAATTTAGCTCCAATCTTAAGTAATACTGCCTCCCTTTGAATGTGCCTATTGTTTGATTGTTAAACTGTATTGTTCTGTGAACGTCTGAGACTGAGGCATCCTGACATTGAATTTTTATGCACGTTTCTGTCCTTCAGGTGTTTGGTGTGAATCTATGGATGGTCTTTTCGACGCGTTCATTTACTTTATTGATCACTGCGATGGAGCCACCATGTATAAAGCTTGCTTTCATATCAGAAGTAGCTCCTCTGTTACATTTTACCTTTGGCATTGAATATCTCTTTGAAGCGCAGCTTATGCTTCTGTTAATCCCTTTTCCTCACGACATTCTTTCTCCAGACGATCTTATTGAACTGATCGTCATGAACCAGCGGGTTATCAAGCAATGTCATCTCCTGTGTCACAGAAAAACAGAAAACAAAGGTTGCATCCCAGAAACAGCTAATTGCTTTCAATTCCTTTATGATAGTTTGTCAACGTCCCTTAAAAAGTTACTTTGGAAAAAAAATCCCTTCGAGTAAATTACCCAAATCTACATTTCATTTGGCTGTTTATTAAGAAGCCTCACAGTTGAATAAAGGCTGACACAATTACTTCAACTTCATTTGATATTTACACTAAGCTGAGAGTCCTGATAAGAGCAAGTGAAGCCTCAGAAGCTACGTTTGCTATTACCCGATTAATGGTGGATTCAGGCTATGATTCCAACCTAGATTGTCTGGCTTTTTGTGTCCATTGATAGACCCATGTGCAGTGTTGTTCTCCAGAGTTCAGCTATCAAAGAATTCTGTTGTGGCCCTTTTGTCCAGAAATCCGTACTTTAGGTCTACAGGGACATATCACTGATAATAATTTCGATGGTTTCATTCAAATGATTAATAACTTTTTCAACGTCCTCAAGTCTGCTTTTTGTTTCCTCATAAGAAGTAAGAGCCCTGTTCCTTAATGCATGTTTTTATTCATTTGTGGGATGTCAGCATTTTTGTTTGACCAGCACTTATTGAACAGCTGTAGTTGACCTTGAGAAGGTGGTGGCTTGCTGCTCGTTTGAACATTTGCATCTCATCTACACTGGGTTGACCACGATTCTATTAAGGAGGGAATTCCAGGATTTTCACACAGCGAACGTGAAGGAATGGTGATATATTTCCAAGTCAGCGTTTTGAGTAGCATGGAGAGGACGCTGAAGGTGGTGGTACTCCCATACATGTGCTGCCCTTGTCTTTCTACATGAAAATGTTCATGGAACGTGATGGCTTTGGAGGTTTGGTGAATTTCTGCAGTTCGTCTTGTCGATAGTATGTACTGCTGTGAATGCGAGCTGGTGGGGGAGGAAGTGGATGCTTGTGCATCAAGTAGCAAATGCGTGGGCTGCATTGTCCTGGAGAGTGGCCAACTTCTAAACTGTCTTTGGAGCTTTACACATTCAGGCAATTGAAGGGTTTTCATTGGACTCCCGTTTTTATTTCCTTGCAGGAAATGTGTTCCAAGATCCACATCTGCTGCCTTTGTGTTATATAGAGGAGAGGATCACGCTTCTTAGAACAAAAACTGATAAACCAAATGGACAGCGCCAGGCCCTATAATCTGTTAAAAGGACCATGAAAAGAAGTGTCATACTGTTTTTCATCAACTTCTAGTAGTTAAGTGAAAGAAATCCCTGACACTCATTTTACAATACACAAATAATAATTTATATATCTGACTCGAAAACTGAACAAATTAACTAAACTATTATCATCCCAAACCATTCCTGCATAACGACTAATCACGAGAAAAACACAAGACTGAAATCGTATGCTGTTCTAAGAAATACAATTCCCACAAATGCAATAAAAGTATACAGTTTACTCTCTCCAAATTGCAGCCAGGGTACGTGTCTATTAACTGATTTCCTAAAGTTTGACAAAAGTCCAAGTCTGTGGTCTCTGAATTCTGAGTCAGCATTTTCTCCTTAATTATTTTCAGTGCTCCTCTCCCATCATGTTCCAAAGTGAATTCAAATAGACTGAATTTGCTGGGTCCGTTTGTTGCAAAGCGAATGCAAAAAAGGTACATATGGAATTCCTGTATCCTGATCGTCTGGATAGTCCTGACTATAAACCCTCAACATGCCTTAAAAGCCTGATGCCAGCTTTCTACTGCAACTTTGTGATTACAGATGGTCTGCAGTAGATTTGAATTGTTGTGTCTGCAATTTTCCATAATCTGCCGGAATAAGTTGGATGTATATTTCACTCTTGATCTGATTATTTCTTTGTGGGTAGTTTGTATCCAGTGAAAAGCTTGTGTACGACGTCAGCAGTCCTTTTAGCTGTGATATGACGGAATGGAAAGGCCGTTGGAAATCTAGGGGACACGTGCATTGTTGTCAACAAAAGCTGATTCTTATTTTTTTTTCATCAGTAGGTATCCTACACAATCGACGTTTTCTCAAATGCACGAATGAGTATTAAAGTTGTTTGTTTTATTACTGACTGAGATGTATGGCATGTCGAGAAAAAGGCCAACCCCATCATATGCAGTCCAGGCCATGAAAAATGCTTTATAAGTTTTAGCTTGAAGTTTTCTTAAAATTGAATAACCTTGCATTAGTAATTTATGTGCTACCTGCAACACCACCTTTCCATAATCCTATGCTAACACAACTTGATGAACCTCTGACTGGTTCTCATCTGCCCGATATATGATGGCCTCTACTTCCTTATCAAGATATCATTTTTAAGATTGCAACATTCCGGAATATACTCAGCTTTGTATTTGTCTGTATACGCTATCTGATACATTTGCTTCAGTTTTCCAACTTTCTGTTGTGACTAAGTTAATTGATTTGCACGAAAAATATCCGCTTTATCCGCCACTGATCCTTTTTCTGATTGAATCACTCGATCAAACATGGCCTCTGATAATTCCACTTCAACTTACTTATCTGTGTTCTGTAATTTCGACTCCCGTTTCACCTGCTGGGTTTGTGACCTTGTTATCACAGAGACAAAAGAAATTGCTGTTGGAGGCCGAACTTTGCTTTATGAGCAAATTCATAATGATCAGCCATTTCAGCAGCGATTCTTGCGATTTCAAACGTCTGCTCTTTCACATGAGCTCTTACTACCTCAGAAACTGAATTTTTGGACTCCTACAAAATGATTGTTTCTCTCAGAGGTCCATGTGTTTGATCCAGTTTATTTTGTCCTTAGCCACCGGTCAAATTTTGGTTGTTTGCTCCTTTCAAGCTCAACTTATTTTTGATCAAGGTCCCACCTTAAATTGCTGAAATGTTGGATCGTTATTGTATTGCAGGATCTGGCATTTTCAGTCTGCACAGTGTAGTTTTGGTGTACTCGTTGATCAGGACCATGTCAACTGCTCACCTACAATGTCACCGATCCATAGAACAGCACGTTCATTTTCACTGGAGCAGACAGAGATATGGGCATTCCAGATCTGCCAATTTTCAAACAAAGGAATGAAAAATCACTGGTCGATTATTCCAGTTTCAGGCTATCTGACTTCTAAACGTTGTCTATGCATCGATGTTTGAAACTGAACATTGAACCCCTTAAAGTGTAGACTGCTCAAACTGTAGAGCAGAAAACCACCATACAGACTCAGTTTGTCCAAAGATCTGACTGACGATATAATGATTATCGACGGAAAATAAGGTAAGTTGATTTGTTCCATGCTTGTGATGCCATTTCTTGTGTTGAGGATATCATTTCCTGTTCTTTTTCTCAGAGAATGATATTTGGATAGACATCGATGTTTTTGTTGATAGAGTTCCTGTTGGAATACCATGTTTCTAGGAATCTCTTGAATGTCTCAGTTTGACTTGTCCAAGGATGGATATGTTTTCAGAGTTGATGTGGTGACATTCCTCATCTGTATGTAAGGATACTAGTGATAGTGGGTCATGTCTTTTCGTGGCAATTTGATGTTCATGTATCCTGTAGGCTAGTTTTCTGCCTGTTTGTCCAAAGTAGTATTTTGTAAATGACGTACGTCTTGCTTGTTGTCTGCACCGGTTGTTTCAAGTTCATTTTAGTGTGTTGGGGGGCGGTGGGGGGTTTGTGGGCTAACATAATACCAAGAGGTTTGAGTAGTCTGGCAGTCGTTCCTGAGATGTGTATGATGAAAGGGAGAGTGGCTAAGGTATCTGGGAGGGTTTTGTCTGCTGCTTTTTTTTTACTGAGAATTTTACGGACAGTGTTCATTGGCTAACCACCTTTTTATATGCGCTGTATATGTAGTTTTCTTTTAATCTTCGTAGATCTTCTGTGCTGCAGTGTGTGACGGTTCGTTAAAATAATGTTCCAATGCAGCTTCATTTGTGGGAGAAGAAGAAATAGTGGAGGAAAACCACAATAATGTGCCATTCCTTGATGTCACAGTAGAATGAACAGTCAATGGAGAGCTTCAAACCAAGGTCTACCGGAAAACAACACACATGGAACAAATACAGAACTGCAGGAGAAATCATCCCAACATCAATGCGAAGCTGCATTAGAACATTTTCTGAGAAAAAGCATAGGAAATGGCATCACCACAGGAAATGACATCACCTGCCCACGGAAACCCAAGCACATGAGTAGAATGCGGGCCATAATGCCAGTGCTTCACTAGAGGCTCACTGATGATGTTACCTCGTATGGTGATGAAAAGTTTAAAAACCAACAAAGCGAGCAAAGTTACATCCAGTAATCTCATAGTGATTGCGGACATGATCATGAAGGCAATTTTTGACCAGTTCATGCTGCAAAAACAACAAAATAATTGTCTGTCTGGCAACCGGCACAGCAACCAAATATTTTCTACAACGGTTTGAGCTGATACTTCGTACATACTATGTCCATAGGTTTGCAAGAAATATAAACTAGAATAGACGATGCTGTTTCTAAAGCTGACTCAGACATGCAACAGGAACATGATCGACCCAATGTTGTTCCATTCCTGCGTTTTCCCATAATGAATGATTCCCTTCGTGATCAGAATATATCTATCTCAGCCTGAAATAGAGCAATGGGTTCTGAGCCACAGCTGTCTGTGGCAAGGGGTCCCGAGCCATAATCCTTTGGGTGGCACGGTGGCAAAGTGGTTAGCACTGCTGCCTCACAGCACTAGAAGCCCGTGTTCAATTCCTGCCTCAGACGATTGACTGTGTGGAGTTTCCACATTCTCCCCGTGTCTGCGTGGCTTTCCTCCGGGTGCTCCTGTTTCCTCCCACAGTCCAAAGATGTGCAGGTCAGGTGAATTGGTTATGCGAAATTGCCCGTAATGTTAGGCGGGTCAGTGTAGACTTGTTGGGCTGAAGGGCCTGTTCCCGCGCTGTAAGTAATCTAATCTAAGATGAACTTGCATCTTCTCTGAGTCTCAAATTGAATTGCCTTCCTTCTGATCCAGTATCATTTGATTCTAGACTCTCCGATGAAGGGAAACCTGTTCTCAGCATTTAGTTGGTCAAGTCCGTTCAGAATTCTACATATTTCGGTGACTTCACCTCTCATAATTCTAAATGTCGAGGAGTAGATTCCGAACTAGTTTAGCTTTTACACATGCGGAAAATTCACACTCTGGGTTTGAGTGTTTGAAATTTCGTGAACTGGCTTGAAAGATGTCATATATTTTCTTACATAAGGAGATGGAAACTGTTCAGAGTACTCCGGATGTGGTCTCACCAACACTTTGCAATTACTATTACGCATTCTTTTAATCCAAACCCTTTGAAATTTGGGCAAAAAATCAATTAGTTTTCCTGATTACCCCTTGCACCTCACTATGCATTTCTCTGTTTCATGCAGAAGTACTCACAAGCATTTATGTGCTGCAGCATTTTTTCCGTTATTTTCATTTAAATAATGTTGCGTTTTCTCCCTCTCCCTTTTAAAATGAACAACTTCTCATTGCTTTCGCGTTTTATTACGTTGGGCATTTTCTTTGCCCACTTACTTAATCGATCAGTACCTCTCCGTCGATTGGTTGTACACCTTTTCGAATTTACCTTGTCATCTGTGGTTGTTTTGTCTGAAAATTTGGCAAAAAGGTGCATTTCCTTCCTAACTGCAAATCATTAATAAAGGTTATAAAACATTTGTGGTACCAGGACTGACCCTTGTTGAATCCCCAACGATTCAGATCGTCATTTGTAAAAGTAACTCCTGAACAGTATTGGCTATTTCCTGCCAAATGCTAAATTCTGAAACTATGCTGACGTGCAACCTCTAATACCATGGACTCTCGTGTCTTATCCTTTTGCACGGTTCCTTGTGAAACCCCTTCTTGTAGTTTGATCAGTCTGCTTTGACTGCTTCTCTTTCTTTCGATTATAGTTCAGATCTACTCGAAAAGGTCGAAGAAATTT
>NW_025200937.1:0-6888 GCF_004010195.1 Chiloscyllium plagiosum | reverse complement strand
AATCCAATGCCATTGAGTGACGTCTATACGCCATGAATGAGTTTCGAACACCTGCAGGTTCTACGTGGATGCCCGCAAGCGATCGGGAGAAGGGAGTAGTGGAGCAGGGCGTTTGAGTAAAGTGAAAGGCAATGATGACTGGAGGGCGTGAGGCTGTAAGTGAGACAGGAAGTGGTAATGCAAGGCTCACTGTTGGTATTAATGGGTCAGCCTATACTGGCCACTGTTTACACTGACTTACACAACACTGCTGATCAATTCACCACAATGATACTGTTCTCTTGGCGTTGTATTCCCTCTGTGCATATTAACGTGGTTAATGGGCCCCGAGAGGACGAACGTACCTTCTTTATCCTGTCGGCTTAAACAGATGAATATATCAGTTTGAAATGAACGCAATACGAGATTGGCTCTTTCTGTGCATTTGCACTGGAGAATGTCCTGGTGTGAACGTTTCTTTTCTGTATCAGCGCAGGTTAGGTTAAATTCTTATGGAGCAACTTTAATAAAGTAACGAATGTCCAAGTTACTGTGATTGAACAGCTAATTAAATACACATATGGATATGAACAGCATTGTCTGCGCTGACACCGTTGATGAATTAGTTAAAGCACCTGGGAATAACGAGACTAGTATGGTATCAAATCCAGGCGTTGCATGTCCTGTACATTGAAGGATCGTTGCTTAAACTTCTTTAAAATGCTGTATTGTTGATCCACCATACCGAAAGAGCATGCTTCTTGAATTTGAGCTCAGCGCATTTTATTTCGTGTTACCACGTCGTGCCGCCTGCTGTGGCCACATCAGTCAATTCTAGATCCTGCTAATTCAACGGAAAGATTCTTTAATATGTTCCATAAGGACGTTTCAGTTAACAGTCGAATGCGCTGAAACTTCCAACCTAACAAATTCGACGATCCTCTAAAGCAGTCCGTGACTGAATTCCAAATTCAATGTGCCATTCCCTGAACGACTACTGTCCTCTATCAGTTTTACTTTGCCAAATGAAAGACTGAACCATTCATTATGGAGACATTTTAACAGTCTGATACCCCCACGACAGACACACCCATGTCACTGGGAACAAGCTCACCTACATCAGGAATAATCTCCCTTTTTGCCTGTCAGTGTCTTGTGTGTTCCAAAGATTTTCATTGTCGCAGAGTCCAGATGAAGTTTCTATTCCCCATGTACAGGGGGAGAATTTTTTAAATGTATAAGACCAGTTCCTGTCCCGACATCATCAGAGTCAATGTCCTGGCCTCTGCTCGGTCCGACAGTTCACCCTTCTGCATTCTCCTCTGAATCGACTTCCCAAAGAGATTCTCAAGATTCCCAAAGCTGGTGCCTGGATTGGTTTGGCTCCTTAATATTTTTCCAACTGCCAATTGACAATATTTTCACAGTTAAGCTTCAGGAACCTCTGGCCTGCACCATGTCCAGTGATGAGAAGTCCCGTTTGGTGGAGAGATTCTCGAGGCTGGTGAGTTTCATTTTGGAACAACGATGATTATCTGGCAATTTCCTGCGGTTGTTTGTAATGATGGGAGAGGGAGCGGTGGGGAATCAACACTTTGACGAGCAGAATGAAGTGTTGCCACTGACCAGAGTCCGTGAACAAAGGACAGGGATTAAAGGAATCTAATGAAAAGCAGCACTTCTGCTCAGGACGTTCAATAACAACTGCAGAAGCTGACTCCTCTGGATTTTAACCTATCACCTTAACCACTCGGCCATAAGTACTGACGAAAAAGCAGAGTTGAGCATTAACCAAATCAGCCATGAGCTCATTGAAAGCTGTCGGTGACTTGATGGGCTAAATGCTTCCATCTCCTCTCCTAACTCTGCTGTCAATTGTAAGGTGCGAGACACCAATGTAAAAGAAGAAAAGCACAAAGTTAGGAAAAGATATTTGCAGCCAAACTGAGTCAAAATTGTTGATTGAAAGGAAAATCAAACTTGGCAATTTGCTAGATCTCTTTGCAAACATGACCAGCAGAAGTAATCAAGGGAGCTATTGATCTGAGTGTTCTTGGACCTGAAGCACAACAGAAATACGTCTCTTGGGTACTATTTTGGGTGTATTTCTCAATGAGCTATCATGTTTTACACATGTTCCATCTGGAGTTACCTCACACAAGGAAGTAACCAGTGCTGCAGACGGCCATATAATCCGAGTTCCAAGTCTCGGAGTCAGAGACACTCAGTGCCCTGTGTGTACCTGCAAGGAACAGCTGTGCATGGGGTTTACAGGGTAACAGAACTGCATGAATGCAGCTCGATGGTCGTCTGTCTGCTTCTCCTCTATAGTTTTCTGTGCAGTTCCTGCGTGCAATCTTGTCAACTATGTTTGTCCGGCACAAGGTGGGCATTGGTCGCTTGTCTCTGAGAGAGGCTGTTGGTTTATGTGATGTCATAATTCCGAGTGTAAGGAGGAATCAGGTTGTCAGTTCCCAGAAACTGACTTTAATAAATGGAAGCGTGCTTTGTAACTTGCCGCGTGGCATATCCTCGTTGCGAAGTTCGTGCACTGTGAATCACGTTTCGGGACAATCCAATTTTGGCAAAGAATTTGTGTGGCAGTCACGAGTTGCCACGACCAGCTATCCCTAGTTAAATATACGGGCAAATGGCAAGAACTACAAATTCGATTAAAGCAGCACAAGTTTAATGTGACAGGGCAAACAGAAGGCAACCAGAAGATTTCTGGGTGTAGAGCAATCACCCAAGGTACCTTTTCATATGAAAATCTGTGCATCAGTAGAATCTGGGACCCAAGTAGTCTATGTTGGTTATTCATATTCCAGACAACTTGTGTTGTTCCCCGTTTACTCTGAAAGTGAATAGACATAGTTACCTCACCGTTATTTCGAGAGAAGATCCTGCATAGAAACTATTCGCCGTTTTTTGATGCTGTGGCGAAAAGGTGGGCAATCGCGATGTGAAACGTTGCTATTCCTTCATTTCCTTCATTACCGTCCTGGTGAGGGAGAAAGGTGATTGGCTCTCTCGATAAGATGGGGCCACCGGCGCTTTGATGGCCTAATTTAATCAGGGATATAATTGGAAATGTTCACTTTTAATGGTTCGTTGTTGTTCTTTTTTTGATATGATACTTGAGCACTTTCTGGGACTTGGCAATAAACTAAATCTCCAGTAGGTTTGGAATTGCCTCACTGTTACTTGTGTGAGCGGTTCATGTCAGAGACGACTCACAGTGCCTCACAGACAGCATTTAAGCTTCGGTGTGTCTGATCATGGTACTGCCTTTTCAGTTTTAATTCTGTTCCACGTTAAGAGCTGTCAGTTTTTGGATTCGCTGGAGAGCAAAGTGGGTAATGCGATATGTGAGGTATTTTTCTTCAGCCAAAATCTTTGATGGCGAACTTGGGAAAGTGTCAAGAAGAATGGTCATTGGAAGCAAACATCCGGAAAACCTTCATCTCTGGATCGGTTGGGCCCATCCACCCTCCAAACAAAATAGCCAAACTCGCTGACTGAGTAACAAACATCATGCGTTTTTTTGCAAATGGTGTATTCAAACCGTTGCCGGTGGCTGGAGCATCTCAAAGTTGTCGAGCATGGAAACAACTCCCGCGATCCAACTTGCCTTTGCTGAATAAATAACCGAAATTAATCCATACTTATCTGCCAATAATTGTGCTTTATCTCTCCGAGGTCTTCCTGTCTGTACACCCATTCAGATGCCTTTGAAATGTTGTGTGTGCACCAGACTCTGCCACTAAATGAGGCAATTCATTCCACACAAACAAACGTTCTGTGTGAAAAACATGTGTCCCTCACATCCCTTTTAAATGTTTCCTCTCTCGCATTAAACGTTTGCTATGTAGATTTGAACTGGCGTGTCTTGTGAAAAAGTGCTCCCTGACTATTTACTTTGTCTGTCTTCCTCATGATTTTACTGGCTTCTGTGAGGCCATATCTAAGCACTGAAGCTCCTGGGAATATGACGAAGCCTATTCAGTTTCGTTCTCATGTCCAAGCAGTGCAAACCTTGCAAATCCTTGTAAAGGTTTTCTAAACTTACACTTGCAAGAAGTGTGTCCAGCTGCAGCACTTGTTTGACCGCATGGTCACTCTGGAGCTGCGGGTGGACTCACTATGGAGCATCAGCAGTTCTGGAGAGTTATGTTGCCTCCCAGGTGCTCAGGCGAGGGATGTCGCCCATCGGCTGAAGAGCATTCGAAAAGGGGATCGTGAACAGCCAGTTGTCTTGGTGCATACAGGCACCAATGAAAAAAAAACGAGATGAGGTCCTGCAGGGAGAATTCAGGGAGCTAGGAGAGAAATTAAAGAAGAGGACCTCAAAGGTAGTAATCTCGGGATTACTGCCAGTGCCATGTGACTGCCAGCGTAGAAACGAATAAGAAAAGGCACGATGAACACGTGACTTGAGGAATGGTGCTGCATGGCGGGTTTCAGATTTGTTGGATTTTGCGACCAGTTCTGGGGAATGTGGGACTATAAGAAAATTGACGATGTACATCTGAACCAGACGGGAACGAATGTCCTTTCGAGAGTTTTTGCAACTGCTGTTGGGGAGGTTTTATACTAATGTGGCAGGGGACTGGGAACTACAAGAGTAAACAAGTCGGCAGTGAGGTGGAAACTGGAAACGCTAAGAATCAGGAAGATAGCATTAATAATGGGAAGAGTAGGCAGAGAGCAGATGAATGCAAAAGAACTGGTGGCCTGAAATGCATCTACTTTAATGCATGGAGTATAGACAGATGAACTTAGGGCTTCGGCTGGTGCCTGGGAATATGACGTTATTGCGATCACAGAGATTTCGTTGAAGGAAGGGCATGGTTGGCAACCAAATGTTCTAGGATATAGATGCTTCAGACGGGACAGGGAGGGAAGTAAAAGGGGAAGGAGTTGCATTAATGGTCAGGGATGATATCAATAGTCCGATGAGGGAATAGGCCATATTGGAACTGATATTGGGGAATAAGCCAGGGCTGGTGATAGCAGTTGCCGTGGTTGATTTCTTTGGGAAGTGTCCAATATTCTGTAAGTTTTAGAATACTCATTGACAAAGATGAGAGTGGTCATGAGGAAAGAGTATGAAACTGGGCCAAAGCTAATTATATCAAAATTATGCAGGAGGTCGGAAATGTGGATTGGACACAGCTATTTATAGGAAAGTCCACAGTTCATATGTGGCAGGCTTTCAAAGATAGGTTAAATATAGTGCAGGATAGGCATGTCCCGTTGAAGGCAAAGGATTTGAAAGACAATATTCGTGAACTGTTGATGACAGGACAATTGTACAACTCGCCAAGAGGAAAAGGGAAGCATACATAACGCCTCAGCAGTTAAGAACATAATGTTCCCTGGAGGAACATGAGAAGAGTAGGATAAGTCTTAAACGAGGAATCAAGGGGATTAAAAGGGGTCATGAAACAACTTCACGCTCGCAGAATTAAGGAGAATCCTAAAGCCTATTATTCATATATAAGAAGCAAGCGGGTAACTAGAGAAAGGATTGGTACACGCAAGGAAAATGAAGGACGGCTCTATGTCGAATCTGAGAGAGTGGGTATGATTCTGAATGATTATTTTGCTCAGTGTTCACTGAGGAGAGGAACATGATAAATGTTGAGTCTCGAGTAAGACATTTGATTAGTCTGGATCATGTTGTCATAACTAGGGAAGCTGTGTTGGGCAGGCTATGGGTACTTAATGTGGACAAATCCCCAGGATCGGATGGGATCTATTCGTGGTTCCTGACTGAGGTGAGAGAGGAAATAGCTGCGGCCCTGACAGATATCTTCGCGGCATCCTTCAGAACAGGTGAGGTTCTGGCCGACTGGAACGTTGCTCATATTGTCCCATGTACAATAAGGATAGTAGGGATATTCCGGATAACTACAGAACAATGGGCCTAACATTGGTGTTGGGAAATTTGCTGGAGAAGGTACTGAGGGATATGATCTATTCATATTTAGAAATGAATGGGCATATCAGTAAGAGGCATAGAGTTTTTCGGGGAAGTGCCCAAGTTGATAGATGAAGTAAAGGCTGTTGATGTCATATACATGCACTACAGTAAGGAGTTAGATAAGGTTCCCCATGGTAACCAAATACAGAACGTAAAGTAACATGGTGTGCAGGGTTTTCTAGACAGGTGGATAAAGAATTAGTTGAGCAATAGGAGACAGAGAATGGCAGTTGAATGGAGTTTCTGGAAATGGAGAAAGATGAGCAGTAGTGCTCCACAGGGGTCAGTGTTGAGGCCACTGTTGTTTGTGATATACATAAATGATCTGGAAGAGAGCACTGTTGGAATGATCAGAAAGTTTGTAGATGACACGAAGATTTCTGGACTAGCAGAAAGTATAAGTGACTGTTAAAGAATACAGGAGCATGTAGATAAACTGGAACGTTGTGTGGAAAAGTGGCAGCTGGAGTTCAAAACAGACAAATGTGAGGTGACGCATTTCGGTCAGTCTAATTCTAGATGGGGTTAAACAATGAACGGAAGAGCTTTGGGGAAAAAAAAGTTGATGGGCAGAGAGATCTGTGAGTGCAGGGCCATTATACACTGACGGTTGCTGCACAGGTGGATAGAGTGGTCAAGCAGGCATTTGTATGCTTGGCTTCATTGGATGGGGTATTGAATAAAATGGCTGGCAATTCATGATAATATTGAACAATACATTGGTCTGGCCACACTTAGAATACTGTGTAAATTTCTAGTCGCCACATTACCAAAAGGATGTGGACGCTTTGGAGAGGGCGTGTGAAAGGTTCAAGCGGAGGTTGCATCGTATGGAAGGTGCAATCTAGGAAGAGAGCTTGAGTAGGTTAGGTTTATTTTCATTAGAAAAGAAGGAGTTTGATGGGGACCTTTTTGAGGTTTAC
>NW_025200936.1:0-6887 GCF_004010195.1 Chiloscyllium plagiosum | reverse complement strand
GTAACATCTTCAGTGTGCCTCTGGGTGAAGCACTGTTCATGATTCCTGCTTTAGAGTCATAGAGATGTACAGCATGGAAACAAACCCTTCAGTCCCCCAACCTGTCCATGTTAATTAGATATCCCAACCCAATCTAGTCCCACCTGCCAGCATCCGGCCCATATTCCTCCAAACTCTTCTTATTCATATACCCATCCCAATGCAATTGTACTAGGCTCTACCACGTCCTCTGGCAGCTCATTCCATACACATACCACGCTCTGTGTGAAAAAGCTGCCCTTTAGGTCTCTTTTATATCTTTACCCTCTCACCCTAAACCTATGCCCTCTAGTTCTGGACTCCCCCACTCCAGGGAAAAGACTTTGTCTATTTTTCCGATCCGTGCCCATCATGATTTTGTTAAATTCCATAAGGTCACCCTTCAGCTGCCGACGCTCCGCGGAAGACAGACCCAGCCTGTTCAACCTCTCCCTATAGCTCCCAAACCCTCCAACCCTGGCAACATCCTTGTGAAGCTTTTCAGAACCTTTTCAAATTTCACAACATCATTCCAATAGGAAGGAGATCAGAACTGCATGCAATATTCCAAAAGTGGCCTAACCAATGTCCTGCACAGCTGCAACATGACCTCCCAACTCCTGTACTCAATACTCTGACCAAAAAAGGAAAGCATATCAAATGCCTTCTTCACTATCCTATCTACCTGCAACTCTATTTTCAAGCAATTATGAACCTCCACTCCAAGGTCTCTTTGTTCAGCAACACTCCCTCGGACCTTTCCACTAAGTGTATATGTCCTATTAAGATTTGCTTTCCCAAAATATCTAAATTAAATGCCAAATATAAAGTAGTGGATCCAGCACCACTACTGGTCACAGGCCTCCAGTCTGAAAAACAACCCTCCACCACCATCCTCTGTCTTCTACCATTGAGCCAGTTCTCTATTTAAATGGATAGGTCTCCCTGTATTCCATGAGATCTAGCCTTGCTAATTAGTCTCCCATGGGGAGCCTTGTCAAATGCCTTACTGAAGTCCGTATAGATCACATCTACCACTCTACCCTCATCAATCCTCTTTGTTACTTCTTCAAAAAACCAATCAAGTTTGTGAGACATAATTCCCCAAGCACAAAGCCATGGTGGCTATCCCCAATCAGTCCTTGCCTTTCCAAACATATGTACATCTTGTCCCTCAGGATTCCCTCCAACAACGTGCCCACCACTGATGTCAGGCTCACTGGTCAAGATTTCCCTGGCTTGTCCTTACCACCCTTCTTAAACATTGGCACCACGTTAGCCAACCTCCAGTCTTCCATCACATCACCTGTGACTATCAATGATACATATATTCCAGCAAGAGGCCCAGCAACACTTCCCCAGTTTCCCACAGACTCCTAGGGTACACCTGATCAGGTCCTGGGGAGTTATCCACTTTTATGCATTTCAGGATATACAACACTTCCTCCTCCTGTGTCATCTGGACATTTTTCAAGATGTCACCATCTATTTCCCTGCACCATATTATCTGTTTTCATGATGTTCATTCAAGGACAAATATTGTCCAGGACACAGAGAGAAATAGTGTCAGTGGATCTTTTATGAGAAGGCGTAGGTGTAATATTTCATCTGAAAGTTACCACTTTCGATTGTGCAGTACTCCTTCAGTACTGCAATGGCGCGTGAGGCTTGATTTTTGAGACATTCTCGAGTGAGTGCTGGAACATTTCGTCTCAGAGTGAGAGTGGCACCAAAAGTGAAGGTAAACAGAGGAAAGGGTGGTTGTGGGGGGAGCCAAGTTGGACACAGAAGGAAACATTAATTCAAAAAGGGCTATGCCCCTGTAACAGGACAAGAGCTGAACATGAATCAAATAATCCAATGACAGCTACCTACAGGGTCTTAATGGAAAAGTAGGAAGTTTTTTGGGGGGAAATACAACCATAAATCTTGACACAACTTCAACAAGGGCTGTGTTAAAAATATAGGAAAGAAATGCATTATTTTTTTGCATTGTTTATTTCCCAAAATCCTGCTTTTAAAACCTTTTCATGTTGAAGATAGGATTTCAGATACAGGAGATTTATTTCCAACAACTAACAAAATAGTTATTACTGAAGAGCTTAATTTTCCCCTTCCACTGGCTCACCTCCTCTCCAGTCTCTCTGTCCTTTCTCTGCCCACTCCTTCTCCTGCTAATGGTTGAGATGTCACCGTTGGAACAAGCTGCTGATTGGTGAAATGCTTTTGATGATAAATTTATCTGCCCAGCAACAAGGATGTGATTGGTTTCCTGTAGCAGAACAATTTGTAGGTGTCAATGTTTCGGCAAAAAAAATTTTCTGGGGCAGTTTTAGCTCAGCTGTCGCTCTGCAGTGGTAATGCTGGGGGATTTTACCTTTCCAAACATAGGAACCGCCATTGTGTTAAAGGGCTTAAATGGAGAGGAATCTGGTAAGTGTGTATAAGAACATTTTCTGACCTTGGATGTGCATGTACCTAATAGACAAGATGCAAATCATGACTTACCCTTGGGAAATAACGGAGGGTATTATTTCTTTGCATTGTTTATTTCCCAAAATTCTGCTTTTAAAACCTTTTCATGTTGAAGATAGGATTTCAGATACAGGAGATTTATTTCCAACAACTAACAAAATAGTTATTACTGAAGAGCTTAATTATCCCCTTCCACTGGCTCATCTCCTCTCCAGTCTCTCTGTCCTTTCTCTGCCCACTCCTTCTCCTGCTAATGACTGAGATGTCACCGTTGGAACAAGCTGCTGATTGGTGAAATGCTTTTGATGTTAAATTCATCTGCCCAGCAACAAGGATGTGATTGGTTTCCTGTAGCAGAACAATTTGTGGGTGTCAATGTTTTGGCAAAAAAATCTTTCTGGAGCAGTTTTAGCTCAGCTGTCGCTCTGCAGTGGTAATGCTGGGGGATTTTACCTTTCCAAACATATGGACCGCCATAGTGTTAAAGGGCTTAAATGGAGATGAATCTGTTAAGTGTGTACAAGAACATTTTCTGATCTTGGATGTGCATGTACCTAATAGACAAGGTGCAAATCATGACTTACCCTTGGGAAATAACGGAGGGTAAGTGAGTGAAGTATCAGTGGGGGAGCAAATTGGCGTGGGTCACGAGTCGTGGGGAGGCTGGAGTTGATTAATACCATGACCATTTTTGAAGGTTTCCCATTTCCCAGCTGTCCCTTTACCTGTGAATATCAACTTTTGAAAGTTCTTGCCTCGTGCCTTCAACGTTGTTCTTCCTCCAATTTATAACTTTAACTTTTAGACCCGGTCTATTCTTTTCCATCACTGCTTTAATACTAATGGAAATATAGAATCATAGAATCCCTGCAGTGTGGAAACACGCCCTTCGGCCCAACAAGTCCACACCGATCCACCCAAGAGAACCCCATCCAAACCCATTCCCTGATCCTATTACTCCACATTTACCCCTAACTAACTAACATCTCCCTGAACAGTGTGGGCAATTCAACATGGCCAAATAACCTGACCTGCACATCTTTGGACTGTGAGAGGAAACCAGAGCACCCGGAGAAAACCCACGCAGACACGGGGAGAATGTACAAACTCTACACAGAGTCACCTGAGGCTAGAATCGAACCTGGGACCCTAGTGCTGTGAGGCAGCAGTGCTAACTACCGAGCCAACGTGCTGCCCCAAAATGCCTACAGTGTGGAAATTATGGTCACTGCTCCCAAAGCACTCCCCCACTGACACTTCGGTCACTTGCCCTCCCTTAGTTCTCAAGAGGCCTCATGGTTTGCACCTTCTCTGACAGGTGCATGCACACACTAGGTCAGAAAATATTCTTGTACACACTGAACATATTCCTTTCCATCGAAGCCCTTTACATGGAAATAAACTGGGAAATTCTGTACTAACCTAATTTTGCATGATGTAGATATAGGAATACATTAAGCAACATCCTTGTAGGCATAACCCTCTAAAGTTGGCACTGGTTCAGAAGGAGATTGAACGCATGCTCCAAGACTTGGGGTGGGGTGTCCAGAACTAGGGGGCATAGCTTTAGGATGAAAGGGAAAAGACATAAAAGGGACCTAAGGGGCAACATTTTCATATAGAGGATGGTGCGTGTATGGAATGTGCTGTCAGAGGAAGTGGTGGAGGCTGGTACAATTACAACATTTAAAAGGCTGGATGGGTATATGAATAGGAAGGGTTTAGAGGGATATGGGCCAGGTGCTGGCAGGTGGGACTAGATTAAGTTGGGATATCTGGTCAGCATGGGCGAGTTGGGTCTGTTTTTGTGCTGTACATCTCTGTGACTCCAAGACATAATTGAAGTGAGTACAGTGACTCGAGCTCTCCCACAGTAATGGTGCTAAAGCCAGATGTTGGATTATCACAAAGTCAATGCAGTTACACAAACTGATACATATCCAATTCCACAGTTGGAAGACGATGTTAAAAAAGGTGGGACAAGCAACTTGCATTTCTAAGTTGGACTTTCTCAGAGACTACTGGCAAATACCTATGTCAGAGCAAAGGCAATTTCGGCTTTCCTTACACCAAATGGCCGATATCTGTTCAAAGTCATGTCATTTGGTGTGAAAAATGCTCCAGTCACATTTCAGCGACTGACTAATAAGGTCACTAGTGGATTACCCAACTGTGTGGTGTATGTCGATGACCTGGTGAGTATTAGTCACTCATGGAAGGAACACTTACAGCATTTATTGGATTTGTTTGATTGACTTCGGAAGGCAGGCTTGGTGGTAAACCTAGCTCAAAGTGAATTTGCCAAAGCCCAAGTCACCTTCCTGGGCCATGTTACCGGACACGGACAAATGGCCTCATGGGTTGTGAAAACAAAAGTAATTGGGGAATTTCCCACACTGTCAATGAGAAAAACAGTACTACAGTTCCTGGGACTGAGTGAGTTTTATTGAAAGATTGTGCCAATTTTTAGCAGCGTGGCTGCTCCACTTACTGAATTGCTAAAGGAAGGCAAGGTGTTTCAGTGGACAGCGGACTGTCAGGAGGCATTTGACAGCCTGAAAACTGTGTTTACCACTGCCTCAGTATTGACCTCACTGGATTACACAAAGCCTTTCAAGGTAGCTATCGATGCCAGTGATGTGGGTGTTGGTGCAGTGCTCCTGCAAGAGGATGACAAGAGGATAGAAAGACCCATCGGGTATTTTTCCAGGAAGGTGAACATTAATCAGCAGAAATATTTGACAGTTGAGAAAGTGGGTTTGCGCTTAGTGTTGGCATTACAACATTTCAGTGTTTATATTACCAGTAACACACCTGAGACAGTCCTACACACCGATCATAACCCATTAAGATCTGTGGAGATATTTAAGGACAAAAATGCCAGCCTGTTTAGATGGAGCTTATTGTTGCAGCCATTCACTTTGACAATTGCATGTGGCAGGTTTTGGAAAACGTGATTGCCGATGCACTGTCGAGACTCAAATGAGATACAGAGACATTTGGTGATGGGAGTACCAGAGACTCAATCCAAATGTGGTTGTGCATGTTTGCATGTGTACAGTCAGTGTAATGTGTTTGGTGTACTAACCAATGTTTTAATGTGGTTTTGAAAATTGAAGCCGTCTTTGGATATTGATGGTTCACATTTTAAATAGGGGGCGGTGTGACAAACCTGTTCCTTTGACAAGGTTAGATTAGTTTAGGTTCGATTCCCGACTATATGGAAACAGGCCCTTCGGCCCAACAAGGCCACACCGACCCTCTGAAGAATAACCTACCCAGACCCATTCCCTGACCCTATATTTACCCTTGACAAATGCACCTAACACATTGGGCAATTTAGCATGGCCAATTCACCTGACCTGCACATCTTTTAGATTTTGACCTTGATTTTCTTTCATAGAGGGTATAAAACACCCCAGACTCTGAAATGTCTGAGTTGGGGAAGGGTTGAACAGTTTATTTGGGCCCTTTTTGTTTACCTCTAAAGAGATAATATCTCAGGCCAAAGACTTTCATGTTTTAAAATAACTTGCGTAATGAAAGGGGAATGGCCAGTCCGAGCAGCTGAGATTGTTCGATTCAGTTCAGCAGCAGTGTGTATGAAGAAAGGCTCGGCTCTCTCTCCTCTGATTTAAAAACCTGTACGTCTCTGTTTTGATGTTCACCTTTTTATGCCAAGGGGTGTATTGTTACAAGTATTTTTTAAAACAGCATCATTAAGTCGGGATAGCCTTTATAGTTTGAATAGGATAAGTTATTTGAGGATTCTATTTTCTGTTCTTTGAGTTTCATTCTGTACTTTCGTAAATAAATTCTGTTTGTTTAAAACTTGGCAGTTGTACCAGCTAATTCACTCCAGTAATATCCACTGTACACTTACCTGAAAAAAATAGCAAAGTTACGGGCTGGGCTATCTGCTTAAGATGTTTTGAGGGGTCTGGCCTGGTCCATAACAAATGGACACTGAAGAAGGTTACCTCAGAGTACAATGGGACCTTGATTAGATGGGTCATTGAGGAGAGCAGTGGAAGATGGAGGTTAATTTAAATAAATGTGAGGTGCTCATTTTAGAAAGGCAAATCAGGGCAGGACTTATACACTTAATGGTGAGGTCCTGGGGGGTGTTGCAGAACAAGGAAACCTTGGAGTGCAAGGTTCCTTGAAAGTGAAGTTGCAGGTAGATAGGATAGTGAAGAAGGTGTTTGGTATGCTTTCCTTTATAGGATAGTGCATTGAGTATGGACAAAAGTGAGTACTGCAGATGCTGGAAACCAGAGTATAGATTAGAGTGGTGTTGGGAAAGCACAGCAGGACAGGCAGCATCCGAGGAGCAGGAAAATCAATGTTTCAGGCAAAAGCCCTTCATCACTGAGTATAGATGTTGGGAGGTC